>NC_132879.1:16252118-16304618 GCF_030463535.1 Salminus brasiliensis
GAGAAAGAGCGAGCAAGAGATAAAAGAGCGAGAGATAAAGAGAGATAGATAAAGATGGAGAAAAAGAGCGAGAGATAGAGAGCAAGAGATAAAAGAGCGAAAGATAAAGAGAGATAGATAAAGATGGAGAAAAAGAGCGAGAGTGAGAGATAGAGAGCAAGAGATAAAAAAACGAGAGATAAAAGAGCGATAGATAAAGATAGAGAGAAAGAGCGAAAGATAAAGAGAGATAGATAAAGATAGAGAGAAAGAGCGAAAGATAAAGAGAGATAGATAAAGATAGAGAGAAAGAGCGAGAGATAGAGAGCAAGAGATAAGAGCGAAAGATAGAGAGACAGATAAAGATAGAGAGAAAGAGCGAGAGATAGAGAGCAAGAGATAAGAGCGAAAGATAAAGAGAGATAGATAAAGATGGAGAAAAAGAGCGAGAGTGAGAGATAGAGAGCAAGAGATAAAAAAACGAGAGATAAAAGAGCGATAGATAAAGATAGAGAGAAAGAGCGAAAGATAAAGAGAGATAGATAAAGATAGAGAGAAAGAGCGAGAGATAGAGAGCAAGCGATAAGAGCGAAAGATAAAGAGAGATAGATAAAGATAGAGAGAAAGAGCGAAAGATAGAGAGCAAGAGATAAGAGCGAAAGATAAAGAGAGATAGATAAAGATGGAGAAAAAGAGCGAGAGTGAGAGATACAGAGCAAGAGATAAAAGAGCGAAAGATAAAGAGAGATAAAGATAGAGAGAAAGAGCGAGAGATATAGAGCAAGAGATAAAAGAGCGCGAGAGATAAAAAGATAGAGTGAAAGTGTGAGATGGAGAGAGAGAAAGAGATACAGAGAGAGAGAGAAAGAGAGATACAGAGAAAGATACAGAGAGAGACAGAGATGGAGAGAGAGAAAGAGAGATACAGAGACATAGAGATAGAGAGAAAGATACAGAGAGAGACAGAGATGGAGAGAGAGAAAGAGAGATACAGAGAGAGAGAGATAGAGAGAAAGATACAGAGAGAGACAGAGATGGAGAGAGAGAAAGAGAGATACAGAGAGAGAGAGATAGAGAGAAAGATACAGAGAGAGACAGAGATGGAGAGAGAGAAAGAGAGATACAGAGAGAGAGAGATAGAGAGAAAGATACAGAGAGAGACAGATGGAGAGAGAGAAAGAGAGATACAGAAAGCAAGAGAGAGATTATATAAAGTTCATCCCTGTCGCTACTCAATTATGTTAGGACTGCAAAGCACAACAAAAACAAAGGTCGCTTCACCAGACCAGTGCCAGTGCTATGACAGTAACTGGGCTAATTAACAGCACTGATGACGTGGAGATGGCACACACGGAGGAGTTGGCACAGCAACCACCTGGCCTTAAATGCCAGCCAGACAAAAAGAGCAGCTCATTATTGACGCCAGGAGGCCCACAGAGACCTCCGCTGAGGGAAGAACAGCAGAGAGGCTGTTGGAGCTGAACTCCTACTGTACTCTGTACTCATCCTGCGTCTCCTCGGCTACTCGACTGTAATGCGATCTGTGGTTTGGTGGGTTGGTGTGTGTGTGGTTCAAGTTTATTATGAAAGGGAGCAAATCAGTGTTACATCAGCACAATCACAAACTCACTTGTACCTGGATAATGCTGTTAGCACTGCAGCGATACGGTGATCAGGTTATTGTAGCAGGATTGATACTAATTACACAAAACACTATTGTGCAAGTAAACCGTAAAAATGGTTACTGAGCCAGCCGCTGGAATTTGGAAGCTGGAGAACGGGAACAACGTGAAGCTATTCCGTTCTGCGGAGTAAATGAGCTTTGGTGGTGTGGTAATTAAGATTCCATTGCATTCCATTCAATTAAGATTCAATTTCAATCCAATTTATTTTTCCATTTGATGAAAATTCCATTTCCACTCAATTAAGATTCAATTCCATTTTAATTCAATTTCCCCTCATTCCATTGCTTTGCTTTCCTTTCTGACCCCATCTGCACTTTCCAAATCCCTTCCCTTTTCCATTCACTTCCTTTTTGTCATCATTTCCCTTCCTTTTACTTCCATTCCCTATCCTTGCTTCCCTTTTCTCCCTTTCCATTCCTTCTTTCATTCTCCTTCTCAATCCTTTCCTTTCTTCCTCCACTTCATTTCAATTTCTTTCTTTCCCCTTCCTTTCACCATTCCCTTCCTTTCTTTTCCTTTTCCCTTCTTCATACTTTCACGTCCCCTTCCTTTCACCCCACCTCCTTTCATTTAAATTTCCATCCTCCGCCCTTCGCTTCCTTTACCCTTCCACCTAATTTTATGCGGCTCATGGCAGCAGACCTGTCCTGCACCTAAAGCAGCACAGTCCCCCTGAAAAAAAGGACACTAAATGCAGTGTGTGTCGATGAGCTGAGCTGAGCTTCTGGCTTAGCACTAACCCTGTCCTTTTCCACAGTCAGGTCTGAGCCGGGTATGACAGTTCTAATCATTTCTAAGCAGCCACTTACAGGTTCAACAACATCTCCCAGAGCTGTGGCGAGTGCTCCTCCACTAGTGACACTGTGTTTTGCTACATTACAGAACAGATCAGCTCAGTCTAGGAAGACCATACTGAGAGAAGTGACTAACTGTCCGCTGATCTGATGTATCCTGAACACCGCTGCACTACAGACTGCTCAATAATACAAGAGACAGTGCAGGGTGACCACAAGTTCTTCACTCAGTCTATGGCAGGAACAACCACTCAATCAATACTGGTAAACATCTACAAATTCAATATATTATTACTAGTAATGCTGCTACTACACATTTTTTTTCTATTCATAGCAGCAGTAGATGCAACATCAACAGCACCTCGTCAACCTTCCTGTTTGCTCCTGATATTCTCACATATTTCACCCTTCTCCCCCACTGTCCTCCTACTTACATCTACCATTTTTAACTTTCTAAATGTTGTAATGTTTACTACATTCTTGGCATTTGTTTCCTACATTCCCCCTCAGTAAAAGCCAAAGGCAGTATGTGGAATAATAGTTGTAACATCTTCATATCTTCATCAACATCCTTCATACTCCCTTTATGTATGAAAAATAAGCAGTCAGTTTTAAACGTTCATAGTAACGCAGTATGTTCACAGTACATTAACAGTAACGCAGCAGTCACTGTCTACATATTTCTACACGTTGGCAGTTCAGAGTCAAATGTTTGACAATAACCATCATGGCTACAGTGGAGGAGGTTGTGATGTAATTCCTACATTAAAAAAAACAACAAAATGAAAAGATGCACAAAAGTGCTTTCTTAGAGTTCTTAGAAAATTTCATCATGTCCATATGGCAGTGATTGTGTTTCGCTTGGCTACACTGCCTAAATGATTTCCAGTAGTACTACTTTGTTCCATCTGTATCTGTAAGCTTTCAGAAATTTGATGCAGAGCAATAACGAGCATGAAAACGAAGTTCTTCCATCAAATGGCAGAAACACAAAGAAGATGAAGACAGAGAAGAGGACAGACTAAGAAGACAAAGATAAAGAAAAATATGAAGACAGATGAAGACACAGAACACAAAGACAAAGAAGATTAAGATGAAGAAAATGAAGAGCTGCGCGAGGTTTTGAGGATAAATGACTGTGAGGGATGGTGGTACCTGTTAAAGGCTTAGTCTCTGCAAATCTCTCACCAATCTTAAGCGGTATAGCACAAAAAGGTATATGTTGACAGCATTCCTTTTAACCAGGTCTCTAATTCTGGACTCCTTAACTTGGCATATAAACCTAATAGTTAACCCAATCCTTGTAAACTAGTTACACTGGTATTTTAAAGCAAGTATTTGTCTGAGGGTGATGTGAAGACTCACTGTGGACATTTCTGTAAATGTTCGGAAATGTTAGGGATACGTGGACACTGATGGAGGTGGTGGGATGGCCTGGGGCTAATTTTCAAATGCCAACATTGATAGGTATGCAACGGCGGAAACAGCTGCCCACTCTGTCTTTTGTATAATATCCACACCGTAAGCTGGGAGTAGATTGAAATTTTGCCAAGTGAATAACCCACAAGCATACTGTAATATACTGTATACTGAACCACCTGTATTGCACACTGTACTGTAGATTGCATCACCATTCCATGTCATTACCCTTCTGCTTTGCCATTGTTTTTGCCGTGCTGGTTGGAGAGATTTAATGAGAATAGCTCACAGAGACAAAGGAAGAGATGGAAGTTAAACAGGAGGGCTAATTTATTACAGGAAAAACACATCACTGACAAAAGAGGAGGAACAAACAGGGCACTGTGGGTCGTCAATTAGAAGATAACACCTTCAGACATGTAATTAGAATTTGAGAGTGGGCTTGTGTGTGTGTGTGTGTGTGTGTGTGTGTGTATCTCAGTTTGGGAGTCAATAGCAGATTAAATCAACACAGAAGAGTGTTGTTATCAGCAAGCACAGAGCGTTGGCTTATAAACTCATTCCCTCGTCTGAGTCAGCCCAGAGAAACCAGCCATTACAGCGCACTGCCCAGATCTAGTGGCTAAGTGTGTGCGTGTGTTTGAGGGAACATGTTATGTGCGTGTGTGTGTGTCTGTGTGAGAGATAAAACTAAACTTGGAGGATGAGAGAGAGGGAGAGAGAGTGTCTCTGTGTGTAAGGGGACCAGCCGTGGGCCCAGAGTGTATAATTAAGACAGAAATACTCAGTGTCCTTGGGAACTGAAATCACAGCTGAGACACGAGAAAGAGAAAAAGACACTTCTACTGACGACCTTTAAAAAGAGAGATAGAGAAAGAGTGCAAGAGGGAGAGCGCAATAGGCAAGAGGAGGAACGGAATGAGTGATGAAGAAAAACAGGAGCTTGGAAGAAAAGGTCAAACAGAAGTACAGAGTGAATGACAAAGAATAGAGTGAGTAAGAGACAGGTTGATGGAAAGTGAGAATGAGAGTGAGAGAAGGAGAGGGGGAGGACGAGAGAGAGAGAGAGAGAGAGAGAGAGAGAGAAGGAAAGAGGGAGGGAGAGAGGGAGGGCAGGAGGAGGTCGAATCTAAATCAGCTTTCTAAAGGGACTCAATAATGAGAGCATCTGACAGTAAATGTCAGTGGAAGACGGGATACAATGACGATGGGAGGAGGAAAAAATGAAGAGACAAAGCAGAAAGCAGTACACAAGTACAACAAGCCAGAAACACAAGAGTAGAATGAAACTAAACAGTACAGTGGATTGTAAAGAGAAGACTGGGAACTCAAATGCAATGATGCACAGAGGAGGTGATCTGATGTTCTGCATGTGTGCGTATACAGTATCATGTCTACTGCACCGATCTGCACACGATAATATAGCAAAGACGTTCTGAGGTGGCCATTTATTCAGTTCATAAAGTAATTAAGAAACGGCAGTTAACAGTCCTGGAAGGGCAAGAAAACCTTCAGAGATAACTTCTCATTACATTGCTAGAAAGACAAATCAGAACCCCTGTGCTAGACGGCAAAGAACCTTCAGGACGCTGTAGCAGACTGCTTAGTGGTGGTGCACTTTGCTACGGTGCAGCGACAAGTACACAAATAAGACCTTCACAGAAGAGTCATCAGATGAAACCAATTTCCTGTGACCACACCACAAAGTTCAGCATCAGACATTTCCAAAGTAACATCTAAACATGTCTGATGAGAAAAACAAACAAACAAAAAGAATTTCAGATGATGATGAGCAGAATGGAGCTGTAGTGTGTGCCAAGGTTGAATGTTGTAGGTAAGGTGGTGAAACTGTCCTTCAAATTGCCTTCAAATACATAAATAAAAATTCCTAATTTCCTAATATTTTGTGCTTTTTGTTGTTTATTCAGCATTTATGTTGTGTATTCAGTGTGTAACAGGCTGTCCAGCCAATGCCCTACGACTAACCTTGAGCACGGCAGCCTCAGTAGGAATCTTACACAAATACACCTCATACTCATTTTTTTTTTTTTTTTTAAACGCTGTGTGTGTGTGTGTGTGTGTGTGTGTGTGTGTGTGTGTGTGTGTGTGTGTGTGTGTGTGTTTCCAGTAATCCAGGTCTTTGAGGCTGTAATCTGTAGTGATTCTTTAGTGAGATTAAGGGTCTAATATGGATGTGTTTTTTACCAAAGATGAGAAGAGAAAAGGAGGAAATCTATGGAGAGGATGACAACTACAGTCTATATCTACTACAGCAGGCAGATGTGCAGATAAAGACACAATTGGATTCTAAATGCCAGCCACCGTAAATTACAGAGCATGTGCACGTGTGCGCACACACACTGCACAGTCCTTCAGCAAACAAGAAAGCCTCAGCTGTGGTCGTAATCTTGCCAATGCAGTCCCAAAGTCATAAAGACCATAATGTTGAACAGAGTTCAAAATGACAGTTACCTACATTTGTCCTCCAACCTTAAACCCTGTAAGAGTGTGTACGTGCGCGCGCGCGCACACACACACACACACACACACACACACACACACACACACACACCTCGCTCAGGGCAGACGGAGTGTTCTCTCGCTCGCTCTCTCTGCCTCAGGGATGAGTAATAGCTGGAGCGAGGGATGGTGACAGAAGGCTATAAAAGTGTAATTTGCTCTCTTTTCTTTTCCACAGGAAAGCAAATTCACTCGCCTGCTCTCGCACCTATCTGAGGACACTCACACACAGAGAGAGAGAGAGAGAGAGAGAGAGAGAGAGAGAGAGAGACAGAGAGACAGAGAGAGAGAGAGAGAGAGAGAGAGAGAGAGAGAGAGAGAGAAGGAGAAAGAGAGAGAGAGGGAAGGCTAGAGAGCACGCAGAGGTGTAGGAGTGTAGGTGAATGTGATTAGGGAGGGAGTCGTCTCCTCCTCCCGGTTTCACACTGCCATTAGTTCACTTCTTTGTTCCTTTGAAGTGCAGGGGAACAATGTGGGCTAAGAATAACACACACTCTCACACACATCTGCACCAGCAAAGCACCGGTGAAGCTGAAGTTGTTAGCGGTATAAAGGCACTGAGACCTGGGGGCTGATCACTACACTAATTACAACCTACACTTCACTACACACCCTGATATTAGAGAGAGAGTGCGAGACAGAGCGAGAGAGCAAGAGAGAGTGTGCACGTGTGAGAGAGTGTGGACAGTTTAGGGGGAGTAGGAGATCCACACTCCATTCTACTCTCGTCTCCGTTCCCCACGCCGTCTCGCCTATACTTCTCTATTCTGCCCCTTCTCTCACCTACCCTCCTCCATTCTGCCCCTTCTCTCGCCTACCCTCCTCCATTCTGCCCCTTCTCTCGCCTACCCTCCTCCATTCTGCCCCTTCTCTCGCCTACCCTCCTCCATTCTGCCCCTTCTCTCGCCTACCCTCCTCCATTCTGCCCCTTCTCTCGCCTACCCTCCTCCATTCTGCCCCTTCTCTCGCCTACCCTCCTCCATTCTGCCCCTTCTCTCGCCTACACTCCTCCATTCTGCCCCTTCTCTCGCCTACACTCCTCCATTCTGCCCCTTCTCTCGCCTACACTCCTCCATTCTGCCCCTTCTCTCGCCTACACTCCTCCATTCTGCCCCTTCTCTCGCCTACACTTCTTCAATCTGCCCCTTCTCTCGCCTACACTCCTCCATTCTGCCCCTTCTCTCGCCTATACTCCTCCATTCTGCCCCTTCTCTCGCCTATACTCCTCCATTCTGCCCCTTCTCTCGTCTATACTCCTCCATTCTGCCCCTTCTCTCGCCTATACTCCTCCATTCTGCTCCTTCTCTCGCCTACACTCCTCCATTCTGCCCCTTCTCTCGCCTATACTCCTCCATTCTGCTCCTTCTCTCGCCTACGCTCCTCCATTCTGCTCCTTCTCTCGCCTACACTCCTCCATTCTGCCCCTTCTCTCGCCTATACTCCTCTATTCTGCCCCTTCTCTCGCCTATACTCCTCCATTCTGCTCCTTCTCTTGCCTATACTCCTCCATTCTGCTCCTTCTCTCGCCTATACTCCTCCATTCTGCCCCTTCTCTCGTCTATACTCCTCCATTCTGCTCCTTCTCTCGCCTATGCTCCTCCATTCTGCTCCTTCTCTCGCCTATACTCCTCCATTCTGCCCCTTCTCTCGTCTATACTCCTCCATTCTGCTCCTTCTCTCGCCTATGCTCCTCCATTCTGCTCCTTCTCTCGCCTATACTCCTCCATTCTGCCCCTTCTCTCGTCTATACTCCTCCATTCTGCTCCTTCTCTCGCCTACGCTCCTCCATTCTGCTCCTTCTCTCGTCTATACTCCTCCATTCTGCCCCTTCTCTCGCCTATACTCCTCCATTCTGCCCCTTCTCTCGCCTATACTCCTCCATTCTGCTCTCATCTGCTCTGTACTCCTTTATTTCCCGCAGTTCTACATTCATCTTCTTTGTGCTAAACTACTACGTTCTCTTCTCCACTCTCTTTCAGCTCACGTCCCTAATAGCACAGGATATCACCTGCTGCACAATTTATGGGCCTCATCAAGTAAACACGATTAGAGCGCGAGAGCGAGAGAGAGGGAGGCAGAGAAAAGAGTAGAGAAAGAATGAAGGGTATAGATTAAGTACTGTCAAGTTGGAAAGGTGAGGGAGAAAAAAATTAAAGGAAGGAGTGGAGGAGAGAGAAAAGTGACCGAGAGAGAGAGAGCGTGAGAGCGCGAGAGAGAGAGTGAGAGAGAGCAAGAGAGAGAGAGCGCAAGGGAAAGAAGGAGAAAGGGAGAGACGCAGCAGTCGTTCAGCTGTCAGCTCTAAAGCATTTCTACATTAGTGCAAGGCCAGAGAACATGTGTTTCACTCTCCTGCTCTCAAAACTGCCTACATTATTCATACTCATCTACCGCTCTCTTTCTCGCTCTCCCTCTCGCTCACACACAGGTGGAAAATGAGGGTTTTAAATGAAGCATAGATCTTAACCCTCGACAACAGAGCTCACGTTAGCACTTACCCAGACAGCTTATTCATCTAATCTCACACACTAATGAAGGACATGCATCAAACACTCAGCCACCAGACAGACACACACACACCCCACCATCAACCAGCTCTCAGCTGCAGAAAGTGAATGAAGAAGGAGAGAACTCAGAGTGTGAAAGAGTGAGTGGGCGTAGAGAAGACCAAGATGGTGAGGCACCTGCTGGGGGAGTAGACGGAGATGGAGAAGATGAGGAGCGATGTAATGATAGTATATATATAAAAAAAAAAAACCCTAAAGTGATGGAAAAACAGAGAAAGCAGAAATACAGGAGCATAGAGGGAGCAGTGGGCAGATAGTGAATGTGTGCAGGATGAGGAGATGAAGTGTAGAGATGGTTAAGATTAAAGGAGCGATAAAGAGGGAGATGAAGCGTTCGCCATAAAAGCATGAAATATGAAGAGGAGGAGGCGCTGAAAGTGTGTTAGTCTTTCAGCACCAGCAGGCAGATTAGAGTTAAAGGCAAAATAACCATGAGCAATGAATGCCCTCAATAAACACACACACACACACACACATATATCTATACAAATGACTATGACAGAGTTCAGAGATCAGTGCTTTTGCCTTCTAACCAGCTCACATGTACAGGCATTCTTGCACGTGCATGCAGAACGAACACACACACACACACACACACACACACACACACACACACACACACACACACACACACACACACACACAGTGTTTGCAGGCAGTTGTGACACTGGATTATGGCTGTTATATAGGATCATGGTATCAGTTCTATAACTGGGTCTAAAATGTTTTATAGTTTGTAATTGTAATAAAGCATGATCAGTCTCCATGCATCTCTATGCAGTGAAATGTCAAATACTGAAAATGTTCAATAATGGAGTGATTTATAAAACATACAGGCAAAAACTGCAATTTTTTCCATTAGAAACACTGTAAAATGCTAATTAAGATGTTAAAATGGTTTCAGATGCTAAACAACCGGTGGCAGCTGCAGCTGGGGGGGGTAAAGGTTAGAGAAGTAGGTCTGAGACTAGAGTCATCAGGTTGATCCCCTGGACTGGCAGGACAGTCAAGACAAGACAACCAGTGAAACACACACAGTGGACAGTGAGCACACATGCCTGGAGTGGTGGGCGCCCTGGGATCAAAGAGGGTGAAGGGCCTTGCTCGAGGACTGAACCCACAACCCTGTCATCAATAGCCCGGAGCTCTAACCGCTGAACCACCACTTCCCAAGGAGGGAGGCATGTACAGGAACTGAACTTTCACCTGTTTGAACACTTCTGGTGGAGGTGCTCTTGAGCAAGGCACATAAATGGACCCCAAATGGGTTAAATCACTGGGTGGAATTCTGTTACGCTGAAATCACTGGAGCATTTCTTAATGGCATTTCATAATGGGAAGATTTAAAGACGATACATGCAATTTAGGCTATTTTTTGGTTGGTTTTATCAAGACCGTAAACGATGACTGACGTGCATTGTATGCAACACAAGGAAAACGTAGAGACCCTGTTCACACCTGTTCCCGTTACAGCAGTGTAAACACATTCGCCTCTCAAAGACACATTCCACAACCAAAACCCCTCCCAGCACAACCGAAACACTAGTAATTGCAGCACAACAAGCAAACTTACAAATTCTGTCCCACACAGCAAAAGACGCATTTGATTATCCACATGTAAATGCATGCAGCTAGACATTTCTGGATTGGCTGTGGTGGTCATTTTGCAAGTCTTAAGTTAGCATGCTATTAATATAATTCAACAGAAACTAAACAAGAAAAAAAATGTATATCCAATCTTATAATAATGTCATAATGTCATTTCATTTTTACTTGTTTATTTATTAACTGATCAAAAGATACTGGTTTGTGACTCAACTACTCCCACACACAACCAAAACTGCAGTATACATCAAGCTCTCCCAGCCCTGCAGCGCTGTCCAAGGTGCTGAACGACTCTGCATGACTAAAACAACAAGCAGCTGAAGCACATGCTATCGGACCACAAACCATTCCATTCCTCGGATCCACTTAAACTAATTAAGTCCCCTGTGGGGAAGTTTTGTTGAAACACGTCTGTCCTTGAGTGCTTTTGGTCCTCTGGTTGCCCTGGCAGCCCCAATGTGTAATTTGGCGGGTCATCGTTTACAAATAGCTTGAGTTTAGTTTTGATTGCAGTCTCTTTTCACCTGGCAGCTTTCTCTTGCGCTCTAGTCTAGCTCTGTAATACGGTAACTCCAGTCTGGGAGACACTGCATGTGCTTTGCTTTCAGCTGATTTACTCTATTTACATACTTACTGACAGATACGCAAAAAATAGTCACCATTTGGCCTGTACATTTTCTAAAAATAATGTAATGAATAGCTGAAGAGTTCATTGCAGAACTTGAATACTGGCACCTCCGCAGAATAACCAAACACCCATGGACATACTTAACCTGCAAAATGTATCTGGTGAATCTGCAGGGATGAAAATAACCTCAGAATTTATAAAAGGGGGTGGGTGGGGATTATAAACTGTTCTCACAGTCTTAAAACTAAAACTATTACTGTGTTATGGAGGCGGTATCTTAGATTGGTTTAGCTTTAGCTCTCACTGGGAGTTGCTAATATGGTTTAAGGTGCTCATTAAGATGCTAAGATGGTTTAAAATGCTAAATGGCCAGGGGGCAGCTGCGGTTAGAGAAGTGGGTTTGGGACCAGAAGGTCGCTTTCTCTTCCCTCAACATTCATGGCTTAGATGCTTTGAGCAAGGCACCAAACTCCCCAATTGCTGAGGTGAATGCCCACTGCTTAGGGTGTATGCACCCTCTTCCCTATTCATTACTGTGTGTGTATGTGTGTGTGTGTTCACTGGAACAAATGTGTTAAATGCAGAGGTTGACTGTTGTATTGCTATGCAACGGTTGTAAAGTGTGTTTCTAATTGTAATTTTGGTATCTGTCTGACTTCTGGGAAAATTCACAGGTTTGAAATTGCTATGGGAATATGTGACCAAAAGCATGTTAGACTCCAACTTGTTTAAAAATAAAATAAAAAAAATCCTTCTTGAAATGATTTGCTGTATTACTCACACCCACACCCACACATATATATACTGGCCTTAAGGACCTCAGAGCCAAGACTGGCCAGATTCTCTATTGTTGAAGTGACTGACACTAATTAATCATTAAGGCGATTAGCGGGGTTCTGTGTGGTATGGAGTATTTCACACTGTAATTGTTGCTGCTAATAATAGACAAACACTTTGGTCTGAACCTGTTGGTTCGAACAACCTGGTGTGCATGTAAAACAGGCCCATTCTGAGGCATCAAATTTGCAGTGGTATTTGCTATGGCTGATCCCTGGTTGGTCCCATCCATGGGACTAGAATATTTGGTGTAGAATTTTTAACCTCCAACATGACAATGATCAACAATCAATATTAATTGCAGCAGATCTAATGTATCTGCTCCCTCAGCAAACAGTGTATGTCTGAAACACCGAGACTTCTGGAATCGTTGTAAATTGATGTAAATTTATCAATCATACTGACCGCATACTGCTACCCTACACTCCGTGTGCTTTAGGGAAGGGTGCTTAAAAAATTCCTCTGGCACCTTTCCATCATTATTTACTAAACGTACGGAAATGTTCCAGTTTGGTGACTATGACTTCTGGTACTTTGACCATCTCATTATATAACATTTTATTAGAAGTAATGTGTTAGTATTAGAATACATGCATTCATACAGAAACGTTGAAAGTAACATTTCTACAGGAAGTAGTGGGTTTTTCCACCACTTTGTTTTTTTTTTATAAAACATCTCCAAAGTTCTCTTCATGAGACTCCAGTATTATTTAGACCACCCTAGTATTATCCAACACCATAATTGGTGAATCAGTAATGACATTAAACCATGGTAGTAAAGGAATTTAACAAATCCATGTGCTGGCTGAGGGCGTCCAGGGGAAATCTGGAACCAAGCTTTGTTCTTCAGACTAGTTCACAAGATCTCAACTACTTTCTTCAAATGAGAAATTCATCCTACTTACTGCATTTACCTTCACTTGCATCTGTTCTAATGTGATCTGGTGGATTTTTTTTTTTTTAGAAGCAAATGCACTCATTTGAGTTAAACTCAATTGAGATAAATGGTTTTATTAATATAAT
This sequence comes from Salminus brasiliensis, assembly GCF_030463535.1. Lineage (NCBI taxonomy): Eukaryota > Metazoa > Chordata > Actinopteri > Characiformes > Bryconidae > Salminus > Salminus brasiliensis. The sequence goes on from NC_132879.1 coordinate 16,265,173, forward strand.
AGACATGACCAGAGGGTAGGCAACAAGGGACACCACTAACTTTGTGACATGTCCTACAGCCACCATAGTGGAAGCGTAAAACAATGGACTTTTTACACAGCAAGTGCCTCCAAATGGGATAACAGTGGTGCCCCATGGGCCATTGATGCCAGAGGGGAATGAAGACTTTACTTAATACAGTCCATGCCATGATGTCTCACTAGTGTCACCCAGGCAAAAGGTGGTTATTCCCACTATTAGGTCATAGTATTTTGATATGACCATATACATCAATTCCAGTGAACACAAGAATCAAGATGACCAAATGTCACCAGTGAACCTCCTGAAAGCCAAAAGAACTCAAGAAAATTTTGGACAGACCATTACAGACAAAGTGTAAACTACTTAGCTAGCATTCAGACTCCCCTGGCCTTAGCCTTCTGTGTTTAGACAGCTTGTGTGTTGTGTGTTTACATTTACATTTGGACAGAGGCTCTCAGCAGAGATAGCACTACTGTTACACAACTGAGCAAATGGAGTACTTGGTATGGAGGGCCTGATAATTGTCCTTTGAGTTGAATTGGGTCTGTTAGGACATAGAAAAACACTACACTCTGCAGTTCAGCATCCATGAGAACCACTTGTTCAGCCTCTTGTTTGTCTGTTTGCACAAGGTTTTATTCTAGGTAATGAAAAGTCACAAAGACCAAGCTGAAATGGATTCTTAATGACACCGCAGTAAAAATACACACACACACACACAAAACAAAGGTTTCGAGCTGCAGTTAAGGCTGAGCGAGAGAGAGACCAACAGACAGGACAGAGGGTATAGAATTCATAAGCAAAAGACTGGTAGGAGTGGTAGTGTGAAACGGCAGAGGATAAATGTTTAATTACACATTTAAAAAAACAAAAAAAACAAAAACCCTTATCATTAGACAGAGCCTGCCTGTCTGAAATAGACACACACACCCAAGCAGATGCACAGTCAAAGCTGCAGCAAAAAACAACACACACTCAGATAGGCATGAATCAAAAGGCCCACACTTCCATCTGCAGCAATTCCAAAAAGACAAACACATTAACGTGCACATCTAAATATAAAGCCGTCACAAAGGCAGCCAGCACAGCGGCTCAGCGTCAGTGACTGGCAGCTTCAGCCTGTAGAAGAATGATGGACACTGAGATAGGAGGGAGAGAGGGAGTGGGGGAAAGAGAGATAATGAAAGAGAGAGCTCTGTCCTTTGTGGAAACAAAGAAACATGGGAGGGTGAAGTGAAAGTTACACGAAAGAGTGCAAGAGTAATATGAGTATATCTAATGCTGTGTGTGTGCGTATTATAAAGGTTTGGAGCCGGAGGGCTGGATATAATGAGACTCATACTATACCTCACACATGGACCTTATGAGCACCAGCCTAAAAATGTCTCTCCCTGTCTTGCGCGCACACCCACACACACACACACACACACCCACAAACTTGAAGGCCCATCAACAGCAGCCAAACTGCAGACTGTCAGGTGCACACTGCACTCCATCTACCCGCTTTACACTTTACAATTCAGTACACTTTACAACAGCCAGTTTCCGCATTTTCCTAAAAGAGCTGTTACAGGAATGTGAGGACTATCTATTGTTCTAAGACAAGCTTGATGAGAGACTGTTGTTTCCAGAAAATGAAACAAAATGATGTACACACTGGTGTGCTTTTCATGTGGGAACGTAAAATTGGATCTCTTCTGGTCATGCTGGGGATGCATTTTAATGACAAGTGTAAACAGAATCTGGTCAAAGTATATCCAGATGCTTTCAGGATACAAAATGCATGTAAACAGGCTCAATGTATTGTATTATTCTGGCTAGTTTGTGGGCAAGGTGTTCTCTTGAGAAACATAGATGAGGGCATTGTAAAGTCAAAGGTTAATTTATTGATTACAAAGAATAAGAATCATAAGAATCGTGTCTATGTGGATTAGGCAAAACTCCATTGGGCCATTCTCAAGTCTTAAATGCTAAACTTTCATACTGCTCAAAGCAGTGAATGCTGGGAGGCACACACTAAGCATAATGGATTCTATATAGCACTAAAAAGGGGTTTTGATGATAGTGGAACCCTTTGAACTGTATTTACTTTGGCATAGTTGAAAAATGAGAGCTCAGTACATAGAACCTATGCCTGTATTGTACTATGGACCTGTACTATGAACCTCAAACACTGTTGTGTCTTAATTGAAAAGAAATCCACGCCATTTCACAGACACAGCACATAGGCATTGCCAGGCAGATTCCTGTTTGTCTGGCATTGAAATAAATGTATCATGTATCAGTTCAATAAATGGTGCGAAAGACTAGCAGCAGCAGTAAAGCCGTATTTCATACTATTACAGACAGAGAGTGGGAATGAGTGAGGAAAGAAATGGAGCACAAGGGAGTTTTGCTAGTACATGGATCAGTGTGATCAGATTACAGAATAAAATCCTAATTAATCCAGATTAGCAGGATTATAAGCACTGAGCCCTAACTGACAACCTCCCTACACAACACAGGCCCTGATAGACTGTGACACTGTGCCTGTGTGTGTGCGTATAAGTAGTGTCCCATGTGTGTTAAGCGACAGTCGGATGATAGTTAGGGTTATATGGGCCGTATAATGAGATAAGTTGTCCTGTGTGAAGTGTGCACTCCAAAGTGTGCACTCTCTGGGGGGAGAGTGCCACTCAAGTGTACTTCATACACCAGCACAGTAGAGCAGGATGACTTACAGTGTCCCAGCAGTGCAGGACAGCTGCAGTTCACATGCTTGTTTTACTACATTTGTGAGGACCCTCATTTTGCATTATTGTAGCCAAGTAATGCTACACCTATACCCAACCTCATCCATACTATTCCTATACTTAACCCTGGCTATAACACGTACCCTAATCCTAACCCATACTACACAAACCTAATTCCTGACCCAAACCCTAATCCTAACCCAAACCACACTAACCCTAATCCTAACCCATACTACACAAACCTAATTCCTGACCCAAACCCTAATCCTAACCCAAACCACACTAACCCTAATCCTAACCCATACTACACAAACCTAATTCCTGAGCCAAACCCTAATCCTAACCCAAACCACACTAACCCTAATCCTAACCCATACTACACAAACCTAATTCCTGAGCCAAACCCTATCCCTAACCCAAACCACACTAACCCTAATCCTAACCCATACTACACAAACCTAATTCCTGACCCAAACCCTAATCCTAACCCAAACCACACTAACCCTAACCCTAACCACACTAACCCTAATCCTAACCCAAACCACACTAACCCTAACCCTAACCACACTAACCCTAATCCTAACCCATACTACACAAACCTAATTCCTGACCCAAACCCTAATCCTAACCCAAACCACACTAACCCTAATCCTAACCCATACTACACAAACCTAATTCCTGACCCAAACCCTAATCCTAACCCAAATAACACTAACCCTAATCCTAACCCAAATCACACTAACCCTAATCCTAACCCAAATCACACTAACCCTAATCCTAACCCAAATCACACTAACCAAAACCACACTAACCCTAACCACACTAACCCTAACCCAAACCACACTAACCCTAACCACACTAACCCTAATCCTAACCCAAACCACACTAACCCTAATCCTAACCCAAACCACACAAACCCAAATCCTGACCCAAAGCAGTTACCCTAATCCTAAATCACATCAACCTTAATCCAAACCCCAATCACACAAACACAAACCCAAATCCTGACCCAAACCACACTAACCCTAATCCTGACCCAAACCACACTAACCCTAATCCTGACCCAAACCACACTAACCCTAATCCTGACCCAAACCACATTAACCCTAATCCTAACCCATACTACACAAACCTTATTCCTGACCCAAACCCTAATCCTAACCCAAACTACACTAACCCTAATCCTAACCCAAATCCTAACCCAAACTACACTAACCCTAATCCTAACCCATACTACACAAACCTAAATCCTGACCCAAACCCTAACCCAAACCACACTAACCCTAATCCTAACCCAAACCACATTAACCCTAATCCTAACCCAAACCACATTAACCCTAATCCTAACCCATACTACACAAACCTAATTCCTGACCCAAACCCTAATCCTAACCCAAATAACACTAACCCTAACCCTAACCCAAACCACACTAACCCTAACCCAAACCGCACAAACCCAAATCCTGACCCAAAGCAGTTACCCTAATCCTAAATCACATCAACCTTAATCCAAACCCCAATCACACAGACACAAACCCAAATCCTGACCCAAACCACACTAACCCTAATTCCTAACCCAAACCACACTAACCCTAATCCTGACCCAAACCCAAATCCAGACCCAAACCACACAAACCCTAATCCTAACCCAAACCCTAATCCTAACCCAAGCCTAAACCCTAATCCTAATCCTAACCCAAGCCCAAACCCTAATCCAAGCCCAAACCCTAACCCAAGCCCCACTAACCCCAACCCTAACCTAAACCACACTAATCCTAACCCAAACCACACAAACCCTAATCCTTACCCAGACCACACTAAACCTAACCCAAAACCTACAAACCCTAATCCGAGTGTGTGTGAGTGTCATCTCAAACACACACCTCTTTGTGCAGAGCTGTTTCCTTGCCATATGAATTATAGGTCTGTGGAGAGCAGTAAGTGTGAGAGATTATCCTGGTCATGAAAGCTCATCTCAGTTTATTGACAGGACTTAAGATCTACAGTCCACTAGGAGCTTTTAGTGCAGGGATTCAAACACTGAAATCAAAAGATGCACTAAATCAAAGAAACTCTAACACACACACACACACACACTAGAATTTTAATACCCTCTTTTGAATATTTTGTCAACTGCCTCTACTGCAAAGACTTGAAGCACTTTCTCCCATATCTTGTTTTGAGAAACCAGTCTATAGAATCACACATGAACCACTCTTACTTTATTCCACACACACCTTTCACCTTCATGTTTTCACTCTCCCCATCTCTCTTTCTCCCTCTCTTTCTCTTTCCCAGCGGGAGATGGACTGATGGACAGATGCATTAACATGCTTTATTCACTCAGCGTCTCGCTATCTCTCTGAATGCTTGCTCATGTTCAGCTCTAAGTGGCATGCAGTATTCAGCAACCAGTCTCTATGGACAGACACATGCGCACCCTCACACACAGTTCATAAAGTGTGTGTAGAAAAGGTTCATGGGGGTGTGTTTGTACATGTGCCTATGGCGGAATGACAGTGTCTGTGTATGTCTTCTAAAGGTTATACACATAAAGGTCCTGCACATTTTCAGACGAAAGTGTGCGAGAAGAATATATATTATATAAACACACACACACACACACACACACACAAACTAAACAATAATACAAAAAGTGCATTAATAAGTACATAAGTACACTTATGACCATACCTTGTGTGTGTGGTTTGTGTGTGTATGGCTGTACAGAAACAAGTGTGTGGTTAAGAGAGAATGAAACTGCCGCTGGTCTTTCCGCCGCACACGTTTAATTCGCTCCGTCGCTCCCGGTTTGTGAGCAGGTGGAAGTCGAGCACCAAATACTTCGGAACAATCGCAATCAGGCTGCTGCCACGGCAACGCATGTCACATGCGGCAACGGGCGCTGAGCTGGGGCTTCGCTTGCACACACTCACTGTCTCGCTGCCTCTCGCTCTCTGTCTATCACTCAATAACCAGGTCCTTTGATCTCACATTTGATCTTCTGTCAGTCTCTGATTCCCTTCCTCGCTTGCTGATAGTTCACTTTGATTTTAATCTCTGTCTGTGCACGGAGAAACAAACAATACAGCCACTTAAAAAACAGGTGGGGGGGGACTCTGACAAACACTTTTCAGGAGTTGCCATGGATCTCCAGAAAGACTGGCTTGGTGTTTCCTAACAGGCAAAAAAGTAACACAATATTAAGGATGCTCCAATTTAGTTGGTTTATTTTTGTCTGCTGCCTCTGTAAATACATGACCATATCTTTACCACAGACAATCCCCTGCAATAAAAATAAGGCATCATTTACTTTAACTGAAATAAACACTGCACAGATGAATAGTGGGGAAGACAGTCAGAGCTATCGGAACCTCAGCACAATACATTGCATCACTCCACACACTGCAGTCCAAATTGAAAGCGGAACAGTGCAACACAATTAAGCAAATTAAGCTGGCTCTCTTTATTTATTTGTTTACACTGATTTTGAAAGACATTAAATAAATAAATATTTTTAGTATTCACAGAGACTTACAACAGCCCAAGTCCAGTATTTATAAGCTTATTTGACCGGTACGGCTAAACCATAAAGCTGCTTTAAGATGAGCACAAACAAACAATAGGTAATCTAGATCACCTCCAACGTGTGTGACCAGTCTAAACTACCACACTTGACCACACTGACCCTGTTTACACCCAGTCACTTCATGTGACTAGTATCTGGTTTGTATTCTGACACAAAGTAGTCAAATAAATTCCGATTAGTCAGACTGAAATCTGATTGCTTTGTGGAAAATGGAATATGCAAATCCGCTCGTTAGGCTGCAACCAGTTCTTTACCAGTTCAGCCTCGCCCTGTGCTGTGCTAAAGCTGCCTTGAAATCCACAATTTTACATGCCATCGTGCATTTCTTCAAACTTGGGGGAAGGCAATAGCTGTGGCAGTCCGTGCTGATGAGAAAACTACTGATTTTGGTTGTTGAACGAGTCTTAGAGAGATGAATGTGTTTACACTTCTATAACGTGGCTCCTCAAGTGTTTGGGTGATCGGATTTTTATCTGCTTTAAATGCATCTTGGGTGCTCTTACCCAGAGCGACTCCCAAAAGTGCTTTACAAAAGATACCTCTAAGCTTAGATACCACTAAATGCAACAGTCAGTATGGAGACCAGAAAACTCAGCATACATACCAGTTTAAAAGAGTACTTGCAATTTGGTGTGGCTGGGACTTACCCAGATATAATCCTGATGCACAAGACACAAAGTCACCAGGAGTAAACAGGGTCGTTTTATAGACTACCTTTTTAACATGCACCTTAAATACCCCATTTCTCTGTTTTAACTGCACTGTCACGCTGAATGTATGTTGACCACACGGCTAGAATAACAGCACGTAATGTCCTCATTGCCAGATATTTAGAATCCTTACATATACAAGACAACTTCAATTCAGGTCATTATAATATATGTGCCACATTGGCGGTACCAGGTCTGGCTTCAACACCAATGTGTCACCTTTTTACACAATGCTGTTTTCATAAGGACTGTCCCTGCAGTACAAATCAGACTGTCAGCTGCATCACATACAGTCTCAACCCTAAACAATGTTTACAAAGTCTACAGTTACAGAGTAAAACAAAAAAACAAAACAAACAAACAAAAAAAACAAGCTTTTACATTCTGGTCTGGTCCAACTTTAAAGTCCACTCAGAACAGGTTAATTCCCAAAACCAGCTAAGACTAGCAAGTCTGAAGTTCAAATTGCCAGTGGAGAGAGTGTATGTGTGTGTGTGTGTGTGTGTGTGTGTGTGTGTGTGTGTGAAGTGAGAGCTACAGTGCTAGAGAGAGGAGATGTGCAGCATATATAATTAAGGAGATAGATTGGGGTTTTTGGAAATAAATGCGAAAGTGCGGTTAAAACAAGTGGAAAGGGGGAAATCTATCTCTTCATCTCTCTCTCTCTTAGATGAGCTGCTCGTGTATTTTTAATTCAAACAGTTTAAAAATTCAGAGCTCAGGGTGGGGAGATGTGGGGGTGGGTGGGCAGATGTGGGGGTGGGTGTAGACGCAGTGGGGTAGAAGTACCTGAAAATGGACAAAATGAATGAATGTCTTCAGGGGATTTCTCAAGTACGAGACTAAGTGGAATACCTTGCTTTGATTAGCGAGCGAGAGAGAGCAAGAGAGAGAGCGAGCGAGAGCGCGAGAACAAAAAGTAGAATATTCAAATACTAAGAAAAAAGTTTGACATTGTAAAGTAGGAACAGAAAAAGCGAAACGATGGAAAGTAAACTCAATGAGGACAGAAAGCATGTGCGAGACAGTGTGCGCGAGAGGAGAGAAGAAAATACCCTACACATTTCCATGCAACAGCAGGGGCACAGTGAAAAATTAAATGTGCCTGGAGGGGAACAAAGAATAGGAGACAGACACTGACAATCACACAGATGCACACATTCAGAAACAAGTGTTGCGCAGCCCATACACACACACACACACACACACACACACACACACACACACACACACACACACACACACACAGACAGAGAGAGAGAGAAATAAGTGCATCTAAAGGGCAAAAATTAAGGTCAGAAGCAAATGGAAGGCACTTTAAATACCATGTGTGCTTAATGTCTGATCCAAATGCCAACCAAGCCTGGCTCTCTGGGTGCTGAGACCATGCTTGTGAACAGGTACACACTCTTTCTTTCTCTTTCTCTCCCTCTCTCCCTCTCACACAAACACATACACACACCCTGAAACACAGTGTGTTTAATGGCCTTACCTACATACACTCCCCTTACTGTCCTTTCCAACACGCTGTGTCGGTGTGGAAAGCAAGCACAGTGTGTTGGCGAGTGCAGTAAGTGCAGTTCAAGTTGGAGCAGAAGGGGAGCCTGGGGTGTCCGTGAGGACAGTAAGGGAAGCGCATGTTGATGAGGACAGTGAGCGAATCTCATGTCGGTGAGGGCAGTGTATATGTCGGTGAGAACTGTAAGGGGAGTGTGTGTCAGTGAAGGAGAATTTGTTGGTGAGGACAGTAAGGATTCCGCAATTTACTTACCATCCTTACCGACACACACATTAGGCACTCACCTTAAGGCCTGAAACATACTTTACGCAAGGTGGCAAACGTAGACTGGGTTTCGCATGTAGTTGTGTTCAAAAATGTGTCATAACGCATTTCATATTGCAATGTAACCGCATGTTCCCACAAGGGCTGATACAGCGACAGCCATGTTGTCTTGTACCACTGGTGTGCTTTTTCCAGTCGACTGTCAGATGGGCCAATTTTGATTTGTCCTCTATTACCCTGCTGAGGCCTGAGTGCAAGTGCCACAGTAATTTAAGAATGCGCGCTGAGTTTGTACAGCAGGACCTGGCATTTGCAGAGCGTTGGCCAGGCGATGGCATTTGCGTTTGCCTACTTGCGTGGAGTAGTTAGTTTTTTGACTAACAGCTCTTCTACATACACATGTAATTAGCCCACTTAAAGCAGCATCATACGGTAATTGGTATTACTAGCTCTTGGGCTCCCCTACAGTAGGGAAGTGGAATTTGTGCTATGATCCACCACTAAAATATATGTTTTACACATGCATTTCACAAGCAGAGAGACATAAACCATCCAAAGTGAAAGAACCATGTGGAGGTTATGGGAGGTGGTACAATAAATGTCTGGCGTGCTGAACTCAACGGTATATCAATGGTCAAGACACTTTTTCCCCTACTACAGGTCAGGTTTAACATCCTCACAAACACGCACACAGATTACAACGCTCACTGACACAGACGTCAATTACCACCCTCGTGGACAAGAACAAGAAGTACTACCACCCTTACCGACATGGACTGTACTTACTGCCCTCACCAACACACACAATAAAACGGTCTGACTGGGTGGTTGGTCTTTTAGAGTTTTAATTGAAGAGTGACGGAGCAAATTTACATGGACAAAAAAATTCTGATAAGCGCAAAAGATTAGATTTTGCCAATAATTAATTTTTAAATGTTCACTAATCTGACAACCTCAAATGTCGGTAAGGGCAGTAAACGGTGTGTTGAAGATGGTAGTTGGTGAGGGCGGTAAGCAGATCTCATGATCGTGAGGATGGATAAATGTCAGTACTGTATTTTTTTAAGCATGTAACACTATGTAGCATTTGTACCTTAAAATAACAGCTTCAAAATCATCTTGATGCTCCTCTGACCTGCAATTACACACACCTTCAGTTACTCTGTAATTTGCCAATAATCCCACTGAAGAAGGAAGACATGTCAGTGCAGAAACAGGTACTGTGTGTTTCGATTACATTATGTCTGATTGAGCTCAAATCTAGGAGTCTTAGAAACATACTATAGAAAATCACTTTCAGACAGATGTAATGAAGGGATATCAGAGTTAATTACGTGTGCACTGTGCGCTGTGTGTTTTTTTTTTTTTTTTTTTTTTTTAAACTTGTGTCTGGATAGTTGAGAATAAGTTAGCCGTAAAGTTATGAGCTCATAATAGTTTTGTCCATTTTGCCCTAAAGAGTGGTTCTCATACTGTAATTACAGATAAAAAAATGAAAAATAATAAGACATTTTCAGGGAATGAAGAAGCCGCTGCCTTGCTCTCTGCTTTAGGCACAGGTCTTTAATTTCTCAAGAAAAGTAAATTGGTTTAACCATGCACATGGATGTGTGTGTGTGTGTGTGTGTATGTCTGTATGGGAGTGCACAGTACATTTAAGGTAGCTGTAGTGCCCAACTGTTATAGCTGATCATATCAAAAGGGGGGAGGCAAAAAAATCATCCAGTAATTCGAAAGCCCCAGCATCCTCCACTTACATGCCTTCTCTTCTGTAATGGTCCCGCTTTCCTCATCCCCCTTTTCTCTTCCAGCTTAACTTTAATTGCACAAGCATCAGTGCTGGAGTGAAGCCCTGAATCCCTCTCTCTCCGCGATAAGGGTACGTGCGCAAGTGAACGAGTTAGAGAGGCAAGAAGAAGGGCTGTTAATGCTGCTATCTTGTCATCTCTTGCTTTGAAGATGAGGCTGCGGCGTCTTCCCTCTCTCTCTCTCTCTCTCTTCGCTGTTATCAGTGGCATCAAAGCGGGGGCCAGAAGAGAAGCCACAGTCAGCTTAAAGCCCATGGGAGCGGCACGGCTAATGCAGTTAAAAAATAATTAAAAACAATCTCCATCATCTGAGAGAGCCGAGGAGAGGCCTAATCAGCTCTGCTTTTCATGTTTGCGCCGCTTCCCCGCATAACACGCACACTCGCGCGCGCTCTTACTAGTGCTCGTGCCACTTTAAATTCTTAACTTACACTCTCTCTTTTTCTCTGTCTGAGGCTATTCCCTTTGCTCTGTCTCTCTGAAACCATCACTGTCCCCATCGCTGTCCCACTTGCAGACACTTGTAACCCCCTTCCCTCCTGAAATGAATGAATTAATGAAGTAACATATGCCTCCTGATAATTATTCAAAGCCCTAACAGCCTCACATACGCTAACAGGCAGACATATGGGGATGCGGATGGGGCGCACACAAGAGTACACTGCAAAATGCCAGGCCTGATCTTTAGGTAGGTCACATCCTCTGACCACAATCTACTCTCGGTTTTACAGTTTGCCTCCCGCACTCGCACTCTCGTGTTCCCCCACAGTGATCCCTTGTCTTTGCACCTGATGATGGAAGGGTAATGCAAGTCGCAGCGCAGCTCTGTGATTAGAAGCACTGCTGTAGCATCTTTAACAGCATTTCACTAAATCCCCATTAAATATCTTCCTTCTTTTTTCTCTTCCTCTCCTCCGCCTCCTTAATGGCAATAAGCATTTAAATGGTAATGGACTCTCTCTCTCTCTCTCTCTCTCCCTCTTTCTCTCTCTCTCTCTCACTCTCCCTCTCCTTCTCTCTGTGGAACTTGTTTAAAACGTGGCTAATCTTGGGCAGATAAAGCACAGATTAAAATGGCTGAGCGCTATAATGTATGGGAGGCTCCAGCGAGCGTCCTGAATTTGCATGTAAACGAGAGCTGGAATGGGAGCGGAGCGGCGGCACAAAAGCGCAGGCTGTTTGGGTAAATAATCTGTTGCGTTTGGCAGCGGCAGCGAGGCAAGCCAACAGATGTGTTCGAGTGTGATAAAGAGGAAATGAATGCGAGGAGACATCCTCGAACCAACACATTACACAACGCTGGTATAGGGAAGAGAGAGGGAGTGAGAGAAAGTGTGTGTGTGTGTGTGTGCGCGCGCATGTGTTTAACAGAGAGAAAGAATAACAACTGAAGCTCAATCGAGCCAGCGAAACACTTGAATTACCGTCAGAGAAAACTTCACTTCTTACAGAGATAAGAGCACATAAACACTCACTCTACATTATACTGTGAAAGGCAATAGATGAACAGCCATTCTCACTCAGACGCTGTTTATGCTTCACTATGCAAACTTGCACACGCACCAGTTTACTCTAGAATTCATAACTAAACCAAGCCTAGACTCTCAAATCCCATCTTACAGATGCATTTCAAAAAGAATAAAGCTGGGGAAAAATCCTCAGTACTGCAAAGTAAAGGAACCACTATAAAAGGGAGAAAAGGGAAAACCATCTTGGAGTGTGGACTGAGAGAGCAAATACAGAGAAAAGCAGAGCTGTGGAGGCATATGGATATCTAGTAAAGAGAATAAGAGGTTCTTGCGCATGGCATTAGTGACCTATGCATTAACCTCACAAAGAAAGACGAAAGAGGCAGCACGCACGACAGAGCGAGAAAGAGAGAGAGAAAGAGAGAGAGAGAGAGAGAGAGAGAGAGAGAGAGAGAGAGAGAGAGAGAGAGAGAGAGAGAGAGAGAGAGAGAGAGAGAGCGCGTGAAAGACTGAGATAAAGAGACAGAGAAATGGAGAGAGAGAGATGATTTATTCACTAGCAGGACACTGCATGGATAAATCTTGCTTTATCTCCTTCTTTCTGTCACACAACAAACACAAATGCACACTGATATATCTCCAAGCTGTCGCTCTCTCTCCCCCACAGACATTTTAACCATATTTAATTTCACAAGTTTCACTTTACCCACTTTGCTACAACAAAGGCAGCTGATACAACAGCAGTAGAAACCGAATTACAGTGTAGTTGATTGTCAGTAATAACGATTTGTGGGGTTAATTAATATTAATCACATTTGCTTTAGCTGCCTAAAGAAAAAGCAGAAGGTTCATCACCAAACTCTAGTTCCAGAAACAGAGGCTACAGTTTCCAGCCAATGTCAGCATAGACCAAAGCCTGGGTATAGACTGTGCATATTTCACATATATCAATATAATACAGTCAATGGTTCCAGCTCTTCCATGACTGTAGCCTTTTTCGCCAATAAAGCTGGTGTAGTCTGCTGTAACATGTTCTAGTGCTAATGCTCTAGATACTACTTTTCAGGTACAAAACAAACACCACAGACTTTTTGCTCCCTGATCTTAATGCTGATTGTATTATACGATCTTTGGGTTTCTATAAATAACAGAGCTTACAACTTCGCCAAATCACTGGATTTTCATGTAACTTCTGGATAATCCAGAATCCTGCGCAATCTGACCATTTAGCTCCCAGTTCCTTTACACAGCTGCAGTCAAATCAGGTTGTGTGTGAATATATAGTGGTACACACTTTAAACTGATAGCTGTTTTTCAATTACTGATGTGCAATTAATTTATAGATTAATATGTTTTTACCTTTATTTAATCACGGTAGGCACACAGGTTTTCTTGGTGTAAAACCAGGGAAAGGAGTGTGGTTCTACTGTTTGTTGTTGCTGTGTCGTTTACAACAAGGTTACAACAAGGTTACATCAAAGTGAGCTCAAGTTGTAACCTTCTCAAACTTTCCGTTCCACCTTAAATAATGCAGCAGTTACATTCAGCTGTTGAAATGTACACAAAGTAACTGCTGCACTATTTAAGATGAAATGGAGAGTTAGAATTAGAAGTCAACTTCAGTCTTGTTCTGGCTGCTAACAGCTAATGTCACCATAATTATAATTTCAAATAAAGCTCTGGTCAGCTTTCTTATCAGATAATGTCACAAATGTCTAGGATACTTTTCAAACAAATGAGTACATGGAAGGGCAGCAGGAGGCTGTTTGTAAATATGCTATGAATAGTCAAAGAACAAGAACCACAGATATTGCATTAGGTTTTCATGTTCCACTGTAAATAGTTTCATATTGCAGACTCCGACAAACACGCTTTATTACACGTTGTATTAGCTATGTCTGAGAAGTTACTCACTGTGGCTGCTGAGAATCATGTCTGTTAATAGTGCCTAGAGGACACCAGAGGTCTCTCTGCTTCAACAAAACTAAGGTTCAGAAGTGGTTCGGGCTTTAAAAGTCAATACCCGATGTACTAAAACAATGCCTTCAATGTGTAATGCACTAAATAGCATGCATGTGCACATTGGAGGTTGGACTGGAGTATGTACATCATGGTTAAACGTTTAAAGTGTCAGTTCTCTCAAAGTGACAAAAACTTTTTCTTTTTTTAATTTGTTTTATCATAGAAAAAGATGTAGACTACAAATTTTGTGAAAGGTGTCTTTTAGAGTTTAACAGGACTTTAAGGTGGAAGTCCTGCAAAATCCAAGAAACAATACAAATATATTGTTTTGACAAACTAAGCTGTTAAAACATCCTCCACTAAGAAGAAAACTCTTCAAGCAGATAAAGATAAGGAGTCCTCATCAGCAGAGCCAGTGCTGCATCAGTTAGCTGTAGCTTTAGCTCATGTATGAAGATACACTCTACATAGGGAGTGAGACTGCATTAGAGATTCTGAAGGTTCTGACACATTCAATCAGATCAAAATATAGCAAATAACACAGTCGACGCAAGTCATTCTGGACATAAGGCTAACGTGTCAATGGTGTTAAAATAACATTCTATGCATTCAGTTTAGTGGTTACTATACACTGGTGTGGCTTTGTTTACAGATCATCCTAAAGGCTTCTATGATGCATGCAGTTGTTCAGCGTACTACAAATGACATAATACATACAATATATTTAGGAAAAGTGTATCCTAACATCATTTATCACACTAAGAATAACACTGCACTGCACCCTCCCACACCTCAATATTAACAGAACAAGCAGAGAGAATGAACTGTTGGGTGAAAGCTCCCTAAATAAACTCACACTCCCAAAACACTGGCAGTAATTTATCACCACATAAGCTGTGTACACAAACTTTATAACCTGCCTCTAAGGGGTTTACCACAATAATACACAAGCCCATATAAGATGAAGCAAATCAAACCACAGACCATAATCCATAAACACAAACCACTCGCTTCCTCTCTCCCTCTGTGCATTCTTCCCATTCCCCCATCCATTAGCAAGCCGAGATGAACATCCAATCACTCCCACATTGTTGAACTGGGAATTCCAAACACAAAAACAGACAGACAGGCAGACGGACAGCTGGTTGAGCAGAGAGAAAACATAAAAAAGTAAATGTCTTCATTTTACCACCAAAAACTTCCTATATAAGACTAGAAAACTCCTCCACTATGGCCTCATTCCATTAAATGACACTAAAAATGGTGCCCCGTGCGAGGGGAAGTAAAAACGATATGAGCTGCGAAAAAGAAAGAGGAAATAAAAGTGGTTTATGGACAGAAAAGAGAGGACATTAAGGCCACGATTTGGAGTGAGAGCGGGAGGCAGTTAGACACCTGTAGTTGAAAGGGCTTTATGGGGTCACTGCAGTAGGGCTGCTTTCTGTAGGCGTATCACAGAATAAGTGCTGTAAATGGTCTGGCGTAGAAGCACCCAATGTGTGTAATCGCTGGGTCATAAAGACATACGTGCGCCATGGGGACAAAGTCACACAGCTGGTTGTGTGTGTAGCGTGGACTCACGAGTGAACATTAAAAGACACAATAAATGTTTAATGAGGACTTGTGGGATATTATTTAATAAGGCCATGGACATGCGATTGATTTCTGGGGATAAGTACGTTATAAAGCTTTATGTGGGCACAGTCTTCAGCTCGATGGCAAAAAGAGAAATATAGTACGGAATTATGCCCAGCTAGTGCACTGAGGATACTCTGAATGATGGCTCATACTAATAGAGGACAGAATATGTTATGACAAGTGCAGTGCGTGCTAAAAGGACATTCATTTTATGGACACATTTCTTACAGCACTTTACGAGGACATGTTAAGACTAGAAAGGAGGTGTTAAAGTGTGAGGTTGGTGTCATGAATGATGTCCACTTTATGGGACTATTACATCATAAGGGGTAACGTGAACGGAAAAGAAAATGGTACAGCACAAGACCCATTTGCATTTGGGGCCAAGGATGGCTAAGCTGACTAACGTCATTATCTGGGCTCCTGCTTTGTTAAGGCACTCTGACCTTTACAGCAAAATCTACTTCATCATCATAACTAGAGAGCCAGAAAAGTAGAAACATGGAGAAGAAGATATTGATCTTGACAAAGTGTGAGAGGAGACGCATATTCATATATAGTTAGAAATCACAAAGTCAGACATCCCCTCAAGTGCTGGGCAGCATTAATTAAACCTAATAAGACAATTATTTTTCCAAATGGCTTAATTTTCTGCTTTCTTCACTCCCTTTTTATTACCATCATACGGTGTCGACCTGAGGAGGATAGATTCCCCTTTTCAGTCTTGGTTCCGCTCAACACTCTTCCTCTCAACCCAAGGAATTTTTTCTAAGCCACTGTTGCCACTAGCTTGCTCAAAAGAAGCTTGTAAAATGCATATTATATATATATATATATATATATATGTGTGGAATTGAATGACTTCAGTCACTTTTGTTCCAATCATGGACAACTCTATTCAAAGCTACGGTAATGGCGGCTGCAGAGAAGTCTTATGAACTCTTCTGGAACAGGTTGTAATATGTTCAACCCCAAGGTGTTGAACATATTGGAGTACTTTAGATCAGAACCAAACAAAAAGATGGCTTTATTCTAAGCAAAGTGTGGATGGCGCAACTCTAGACGGCGGGCTGACAAAACCAGTCATGTTTCGTAACCAGTTACTAAAACACTCATCAGCTACACATCTGCCTGCTATCCTAGAATTACCACTGAATAAGTGAAAGGCTAAAATCTATGCTTCTTCACTGATCAACAGTGCCAGTGTGTGTGTTCATGTGCTATGGGCATTATGGGACATGTAGCTTATCTAATTTCATTTCTGCCAGTAAAGTAAGCACATTTTCTTGTGTAGGGAATCTCTTAAATAAATCTTATTACATTTATAAGGGCTATACATGAACTAGAAAAGATTAGTGTTGGGGTTACTCTGCTGACTTCTTTTTAGTTTTCAACACACTGGATTTGCCAAGCTTACAGTTTTGACATACAGTGACGTGACATACCATTTGTTGTCAGAACTAAAGCAACTTGAATGAAATGCTCACTTTAATCTAAACAATTTTTCCCCACAAAAAAGTAAATCAACAAATCAATAGAAAAATACTCATTAGTGGCAGGCACCTATTCTAACTAGTGAACTGAGCTACATATTATGGTGTACCCATTGCTGACAGGTATTGAGTTCTACACAAAGTGTGTATATCTCCATAGAAAAGCACCACCAATAGACTGATAGCATCTAAGCTCAAGGTTACATTGGGCCCAGTGTTAAGCAACTGGGACAAGGGTTTTAAACCTTCCAGCATTGGGCTGGGGAGGAGTGGAAATTGCATTCTCTGGGGTGATGGAACACCACTGAATACATTCGGGATGTGCTGGAGTGGCTTTTATGATCTAATAATCCACCATCAGAATCTGACCTCAATAATGTTCTTGTGGCTGAAACTTCATTCCAAATGTTCCAACATCTAACGGAAAATCGTCCCAGAAGAGTGAAGGCTGTTGCTGCAGCAAAGAGAAAGCAAGAAATCAAACATTTCTTACTTTCAGAAGAAATGTTTGATGGGCAGGTGTCTACAAATGTTTGGAAAAAGGCATTCACTGATGTTCAGCAGCTGTTCTGGAGGTGTTTGAAGTGAGCTCATTATTTTCTGATGGATAACTACATAAAAAAGACAGAGTTGAGGAGTGATGAAGTTCAGATGGTGTCAAGCACAACACAATCATCGGATTTAAACAGCATTGAGAACTTATTGTTAGACTGTGTTGGGACCTTTGTGGGGAAGAAGAATCCAACTGGTCTGGAAGGTATGCGAACATCAGCGTAAGAAGAAGTGTGGAAGAAGTTTGTTTAGATCGTGTTGTTTTAGTATAGTAGGTAACAGCTCTGCCTTCCCTGTGACTAGGCCTGTCGCGATAATTACGTTATCGACTTACCGTACGATAAATGGACGTGTCCACGATAAGTTTAGCAGACGCCGATAATAGCCAATTGGTTTTCGGCGAGTTTGTTTACATTAGAAAAAAAACGCAGCAAGATTTCTGCAAGGCGCACGGTGCTGCTCTCTCACCGGCTCCCTATCTAAGGCAAAGACATGTCTGGGCCAGACAGCGACATCTATCGGTTAGGAAACGCGTGCGTTGCACACAGAGGAGGCAGACGCAGGTGGAGGCATGTTAGCTGGCGAACATATTCAAGGCTAATAGGAATTTGCAAAAAAAGTTATGCAGATCCAGAAAGAAAGTTTGGAGAAGTAATTCAAGATGGACTTGGTTTCAAAGCCACATAGCACTGCTCCAGTGTGGGAACACTTTGGCTTTAAGACAAATGAGCGCGGAGAGCCCATCAGCTTTAACGAGGCGGTATGTCGTCTTTGTCTAAAAACAGTGGCAACAAAAGGTGGTAATACAACTAACCTAAGAGCCCATTTAAAGCACAACCATCCAGTTCAATTTTCCGAGCTGGACACAAAGAACCCGTTTGGAGAGGGGGCGTCCAAGCAGGTGACTATAACGGATGCCTTTGCTCGACGGTGTAAATATAAACGTGATGGCGGAAAACGGTGCACGTTTACAAATAGTGTAACTCACTATATAGCTCAAGAGATGCTGCCGTTAATTACGGTGGAAAAAACAGCATTCAAAAACATGCTAAAAATGTTTGACAGGCAGTACGAAGTTGTACTGTAGGGGGAGCCCAGAAGCAAGAAAAAGTTATAGTACCTCTTTAAAATGACAATATTATCGTTTATCGCGATAATTTAGGAGACGATTAATCGTCCAGAAAATTTTGTTATCGTGACAGGCCTACCTGTGACAGACTAAGGTTGGATTGCCCTGCCAAGCTACAACACAAGAGTCCTTGAACAAGACTCCTAATTGTGTTTGTGTGAGGTGGAGGTCAAAGTCACAGGCGGACAAACAAAACACTGACAAAAGTTCATCTGTTGTTCGGTTGGGTTTTTACCCTCCATTTGGTTTCTCTGTGTAAATCGGTGATCTTTACAAACACATGGCATTTGACTGCCATTGCATGATTATTGATCAGCAGACAGAAGAGACTACAGAGCAGATTACCAGCAGGCACCAACACTACTGCAGAAGGTTGTTCCAGCAAATGCACAAGCACACTAACAAGCTTACACAAAACCTGAACAAACGGGTTTCGAGCTGGATTGTGTGCAGAAATAAGTCAGATGAGACAGTGAGACATGGTGGGTATAGGAACAGCCACGTGCCACAACAGGCAGCCCACCACCATATTTCATTCAGCAAGTGTCTCTGGAAAAGTCTCAAAGGAATGGAATGGAATAAGAAATTAGACAGCAACAGATGGCAGAGGAGTGACAGACAACAGCCAAACCCCAAGACACCCCACTCTGTGTGAGGAAATATAAAATTAAACCTGCCGGTGTATTTTCTAAAAGGTTTAATGTGTACCAGCAGTGGGAGTGTGTGCAGGTGAGTGAGTGTATGTGTGTGTGTGTGTGTGTGTGTGTGTGTGTGTGTCTGTGCAAGTGATCTCTGCAGAGATATGAGGTGGAAAGGTGAGGAGTGATTTAGAGGGTATATCTATGACGCTGGTCGCTGCTATAATAAAGCAGGCTGCATTATGCATCCCAGAAGGTGAGTGTGAGCGTGCGTGTGTGAGAGTAGAGGTGAGGGGTTGGGCAAAGCCGGCTGGCAGGTGCCACTGAGTGCACCCCGCAGAGAGATGATACCCTCTGAGGAGAGTGGAAAAACAGGCTGGCAGCAGGAGAGAGTGAGAGCATTAAAGAGTCATCTTCATAATGAGACAACACACACAGACACACTTTTTTTCCTCTTCCATACTGTGTGTTTATAGCTATACACCCCTCTTACTTGCTTGCTAATTGGGCTATGTGAGGTATAGACTTCAAAAGGTAGCGGCCCATCTAACAGTCCACCGGATTCCTGCATGGAAAACGATGCGAGATAAAAAAACATGTCGGCATTTCAAAAAGCACTGGAATTAAAGTCCAAATCAGACATCACTGGACTGCTCAGTACAGAGCTAAGCACGCCCTAAAAAAACACACGCATACAATCTATGCAAGTCTCCTATCTAAGTCTCCTTACCTTGAAGACACTGCTACATGCTAAAACAGGGCCAAGAACATTTAACCCTCTGGAGTCTTTCTGCATATGTTCTTAAATTTTTAGAAAATCTTTACCTTTACTCACGTGGACATTGTTATGGTGCTTGAAATGGGTTTACCGGAGTCATATGCTCACAAAAATAGTGGAAGGTCTGAATAAAATTGTATATAAAAGGGGCAGAAGACTGGTCAGTTTCACACAAAACAGACGGATGCACAACTCCATCAATTACAGAGGAGAGGCAAATAGCACGCAAATCCACCAGTTGGACATGGCGAGAGGCAGAGAGGAGTGTCTAAATTCATTTTTACAGACGCATAACTCTTGATGTACACCTGATGTACAATCTAGCAATGAGATGCGATGGAAAGGGCGGGCTCAACATATTCAAGAATAGTTTGAATTGTGCTGTATTATTACAAAGATATTTACAGAAACATTGAGAAACATTGAATTTAATGCGCTGCACTCTGAGGGTTAACATAATAAACACTAATAACTAAGAAGTCAAATCAAACATTTCAGTGCATACAACTCTTGGTTTCGGGGCAACACTTAGAGTAATGAGAAGTTGAGGAGACAGCGAGGAGTAACATGGTGTTTAGGTGATGGGCTGGAGTAATGTGGTGTTGAGGAGGATAAAATGGAGAGAGAGGGACAGAGACAGAAAGAAAGAAATAGAGACAGAAAGACAGAAGAGATAAAGCGCTAGCTTCAGATCCCTTTATACAACATCAGCAACAAGTCATGTGAGGTCATTAACCTGCGACCCTTCGGTCAGCATGGAGACGAAGAAAGAGAGAAGGAGAGACAGCAAGGACAAGGGAAGGATAGAGGGAAGAAGGGAGGTGATAGGTTGTTCTGGGCTAGCAGTGTTGTCCTTTCGTTTGGCTGAGTAGTCAGGGATGACCGGAGGAGAAAAAGAAGGGTAGAAGGGGGAGGAACGCAAGACTGGGTCGCCATAGCCTCAAAGAAAAGAGCAGAAAAACTGCTAACACACACACACACACACTTTTATGGACAGGACTGGACAGATGGAGAATATGAAAAGGGCAGCATTCATTTAAAGACATATCAGAAAAGGTTATCCTGCATCAAATCAGACACACACACACACACACACACACACACACACACACACACACACACACACACACAGCTCAGACAGTCCAAGACAATACAGCTGCCAGATATGACATTTTAAGATTTTTCATTTCACATTAAAAGTGCCTATATGCACGTGTGTGTGTGTGTGTGTGTGTGTGTGTCTGCATGATCTTATCGTTGGCACACAACCTTGTATATATGGAAAAGAGGGCGTTCTGACAGGAGCAGAGAGAGAACCTAAAGGGAAATATAGAACTTGGAGAGAAGAGAGAGGAAATGTAAGAAAGACAGAATGAGAGAGAAAAAGAATGTGACACAGGCACACGAGAGAAAAGTGAGAGCGTGAGAGTGAGAGTATGACAGCAGGAGAGTGAGACATAATAGAGAACCATGAATCTGAGAACAGAGAGAAAGACAGATGGGAGAGAGAGAGGAGAGAGAGAATGTGATGGAGAAAAGGACAGAGAGGGGTGGGGACATAAGAAAGTATGAGGGCAAGGGGTGATTGTGAGACTGTATGTAGGGGAAGAATGGCACGGACAGTGCTGCAGAAACACACACACAAATATCCCCCCCACAGGGACATATCTGGCTGTAGTTTGACACAGAGCAGACTTGCCAGAGGACAGATATACACACACACGCGCGCGCACACACCAAAAGGTCTTGCTCATATTTAATTCAGTATGAGAGAAGTTTTGCATATAAAGTCATAAGAAGTGTGATGCCTGTTCTCCTGAGGTAAGCACCAAACACACACACACACACACACACACACACACACACACACACACACACACACACACACACAGCCCTGAGGGAGCGGGACCAGTTCTCTGCCACCCACATCCTCCTCTCTGTCACTGAGACTTTCCACTACAGAGCGATGAGATTTCTCTCTTCCTCCCCCTCCTCCTTTCATCCATCCATCCATTTTTTCCCCATCCATCCAATGCAGCAAAGCTATCCGCCTCCTGCGGTGAGTGCTCTTTCTGTCTTCCTGTCTCAGAGGACGGAGCAGCAAAGAGAGTCTATCTCTCTCTCTCACACACACACACTCACACACAAATGAGGGGGTGTGCTTACCTTTGGAGGCTGCGTAGGAGGATCAAAAATATGTGGAGAGAGAAAAAGAAGGAAAAGAAATACACCCCTTTTACTTTCCTTTAGTTGTGCAAAACATACAGTGTGAAAAATAGCACAGTTTGTGTAAGTGTGTACGTGTGTATGCGTTTCTCCATCAATTTTCAACAAAAACACACACACACAGAGGAAAAGACTCACTCTTGGTCTGGGAGGAGAAGGCGAGCGCGAGCTTGGAGAAGAGTTCGTTGCTCTCAAAGCGGTCTTCTTTTGCCTTGACCCAGAAACTGTTCTCAGAAAGATCTTCAGCATCAATCTGCAACACAAGAGAATCAGCCATAGATCCATCAGCCCATCTATCCGGTCACCTGTCCATCCATCTTTCCAAAAGAAACCCATCCATCAATTACAAAACCCTCAGATTTGTCCCTCTGGAAATATCAGATGTCAGTTTATAGCACTGATCCCACAAAGTCAGGACAGAGGAAAAATATAGAGCATAAAAATACCACCATAAAATCTAAACCAGCTAAAATGTCTCAATGAGTATCTGCAGACCTCATCTCTTTTTCGGATTTCCGATTGGGAATAAGATGTGTAGTTAAACAGAAAGCACTTACAGGTCAGATCACAAGCTGTTAGCACCATGCCAATTTATGTAATTTTGCCCCTGTCCACCACCTTAATGGATCTGAAATGAAGCAATCAAGATCTGACTGAAGTGTAGACTTCCGGCTTTAATTAAAAGGGTTTAACAAAGATATTCAAACAACTATTTAAGAATTACAGACATCTTTACAGAGTCCTTCCATTTTCACAGGCTCAGAAGCAATTAGACAATTAACTGATAAGTAGTTTCATGGTCAGTTGTGGCCTGCTCCATTTTTATTTCATGAAGAAATAAGAACCTAACATGTCTGAAGGGTTGAATCTGTATTTAGCAGTTGTTCATGGGTACTCTCAATTTGCAGTCTAAAGAGGTGTCAACGCATGTGTAAGAAGCCAACATTAGGCTGAAAAACAAAACAAGCCTATCGGAGAGCGAGCAGAAACTTCAGGAGTGGACCAGTCAACAAATATAATACAAATAGGAACTGCACTGATGTACTCAGCAACGCCAAAAAGCCCTGAGGACCACAGAAGTGAACAACCCTCCGGAGGAGATAGGTGTATAGAGTTTACTTTAAGACGTAAACACTCAGAACAGAAAGGCCAGATGAGACCGACGAGGGAAAAAAAAACCCTGCCCAAGATTCTCTAGACATATGGAAGCAGCATTAATCAAAGTATGGAGAAGGAAAGAAGGGGTTCATGATTTGAAGCATATCACATTATTTGTCAAACATAGTGGGGGCAATGTGCATGACCTGTACGGCTGCCAATGTACAGAGAAATTACAACCTACAACATCCCATGAAAGCAATCCAAAAACTCCATAAGGCAAAGACATAAAATATTCTTAAACATCAGTGTCAATCACCTGCCCTCAGTCCAACTGAGCATGTTTTTCATTTACTGCAGATAAAAACTGAAGGCAGAAAGACCCACAATAGAAGCAGTAACTGAAGGCGGCTGCAGCAAAGGCCTGACGAAGAATCTGAAGGGAGGAAACGCAGCTTTAGGAGGCTGTTAAAATCAACTTCCCTGGGATTAAGTACACTAACACGTAGGGGTATAAAAATACATTGATGAATGGCCCAGAAGTTCCAAGTTTGAATCCCGAGCCACATTGCTGTGCCATCAGCGTCCGAAATCCAAGAGAGCACAATTGGCCATTTTCTCTCCAGATGGGTAGATTGCATTTCCTCATCACTCTTAAGCAAATGTTGGCCAGCACATGCTTCTGTTAGCTGGTGCAACAGAGCTGGGGACCTGGCACTTTGCTCCAGTCATGTCAGCTACCTGGCAATGTTGCCTCTGCTGCAATTCGGAAAGAGGCAGTGGCTGGATTCACATGTAGGGGGAAATGCTTTTTCTTATAAAGCCCCCCAACTTTGGAATAACCTTCCAGATAACGTTCGGGACCCAGACACAGACTCAATCTTTAAATCTAGGTTGAAAAATCATCTGTTTAGTTTAGCTTCTGGTCGTTTTGGTCTTTTACTAATTACTGATTATGTTAAACTAAAACAAGACAACAATTGTAAAAGCACTATACAAATACATTTGATTTGAATTATGAGCTCAACCCCAAAGAAACTTACCACACTGATTTCATTGCCTATATTACACCACTGTTTAAACAGTTCCTCTATGTCTATGTGTAGTCAAATCTAACTGAAATATGCTTTCTGTGATGTACTTATAACTGTACCTGAACCCAGGCATTTGAGATCAGAGATTTGCACCACCACTTACAAACAGCAACTCCATAACTGAACAATGCATTAGCTGCCGTTCGCTTATATATTTTTATAGAGCACATTCCAGGCTGTAAACACAAGTTTGGCATTACAGCGAGCAGAATCTGTGCTGTCTGAAATCCTCTCAAAGTGGAGAAATAACAACTACCCTGCCAGTTACAGAGATTACCAATTAGGGGTTTAATGGATTATCATGAGTGAAAGCTTTATCACAAGCAACACTCTACTTTGGCTCGTACGAGCTTCGCTCTCAGAAAGACACAGCACCTCCGAAACTTGTTCCAACACTATATGAACACAGCTTCAAGTCAATTAATCTCTTTTGCCGGCAGAGTGAATAGTGGGACCTGCTAAAGGTCTCTGAGGTGTCAGTCAGAGTGCTGCTACACAGGCCCCACTTCTGCAGCGAAAATACAGAGCCTCGCGCTAACAATCTCCAGCCTACAGGAATGAATAACCAAACACAAGAAGCGAGAGAAGAGCACAGAACAAGGATTAAAGAAAAGGAGAAAAGATAATGAAGAGAGGAAGGGGGAGGAAAGAAGCACGTGGGGGGATGAGAGAGGGGTGAAACTCATTAAAACTGATCCCGATTCTCTATACAAAGGACCAAAACGGGACAAAAGGTCCAATACGCTCAGGGAGCGGAGACAAGATACTCCTCCTCTCTTTAATTTTCTTTCTCTCCCTCTTCTTTGCTTTCTCCTCGCTTACTCATATCTGGATTTCCGTTCTCCCACCTCTTCTCCTCCTTCCACACATCCGATCCTATCAATCAGCAACCGCCACATACCTTTCTACTTTCCCCATTATGATGCGCTCTCTTTCATGACGGCACTCCACAGCTCCAAGACTGAACAAAATTAGATTCAGTCCAACAGCAGAGCCTCAATCAGGAGGTTTTTGGAACCAACTCTTGTTCTCTTTCTCTTCACTAGTCTCTCTATTGTGCTTCCAAAAGCCTGTCAGTTTCCAGTAGCTCACAGTAGACTGTCTACAATTCTTAAGGTTTATTAATTAATATATTTTTTTTTAAACCAGACAGACTGAGTTGGTTGTCGTGGGTCAATTTAGATTCAGCTCAAGTAAGGAACCTGTTGGAACCAATGTTCTCTTCGACATATTCTTACTGGCAGGGTCTCGTCTCGAAGCAGAGGACTTCTCTCGTCTCGCTTTTCTTTTAAGAAAGAAAAGAAGAGGAAAGTGCCACACAGGGGAAAAGGATTGAATGTGATGGAAAAGTGACTGAAAAAGAAAGACAGACAGACAGCTAGCTAGCTAGCTAGGAAAAGGGCACAGAAGACAGACGGACAGACAGACAAAGAGACAGAAAGACAAAAAAAAAAGAAGAAAGAGTGCAGGGAGGAAGTAGTGACTCCTCTGATACCAGCTTCTTATTACCCTCACTGCCACTGGCTGAGAGTGAGCATGTGTGCGTGCGTGTGTGTGTCGAAGGGTGTATATGATAGCAGGAAGCGGCGGACGAGAAAGCAAAGAAAAATATGTTAATTTAAATTACAAAAGAATGCTGTCCTTTCTAGCAGCAATTTAATTATCTTTCACAGCCGCAGTTAAAAGAAACAGGCTTATTAAAAAGCAATTTCACTGACATCCTCGTCAAAGAGCTCTCACCACGAGAAGAAAGCAGAGAGAGAGAGAGAGAGAGAGAGAGAGAGAGAGAGAGAGAGAGAGAGAGAGAGAGAGAGAGAGAGAGACATGAACTCAACTGCAGCCATTAAAGAGTAGCTTTAGGCTAAAAGGGGAGACAGAACCGTTTTGATGTTTTAACTCTTGCAGAGGGGCGAAAAAGACCGAGGGAACAAGAGAGAAAACAGAAAGAGAAAGAGAGCAAAAAAAGAGCAAAGACTAATAGCCACACATGACTCATACATGCAATATGCTATTAGAGAGCCATTCTGGGTTGGTCACACTAACGCATACACCACCAGGGCTAGTCACCGTTCCGCTGCAGGCCTACCTGCAATTTGCATTCCGACTTCCCTCTCATACAGGTTACACTCACATTACAGGGTTGACATGGCACAAATACATATTTGTCTATCTAAATGTAAATGTCATTTTTCAGGATTGTGTAAAAACAGTGAGGACACAGTGTCAGTGATGCGAAGCCCTCACTTAAAGCACCAACAGCTACTTGAGTGCTTATACATGTAAAGAATCTGCAGCCAACTAAATGTAAGTGAGAGATTGAGCGAGTTAGCAAGTACAAAGAATGGTCACATTTGTTGGTCAAATGATTTGGTCAAAATACCACCCTGTTTACACCTACTGGCTAATATTTACTTCACCTTGAGTTCACATTTCTCTCTCTGTCTCTCTCAGATGCAGTATCAGAATCAATATACACTCTTGAAGCAGTTGGTTTTCATTTTTAGTCTGATTTTGTCTCAACATTTTTTTTAAAAAGCTCACCTCGCAATCGGACAATGTTGACCTGAAGCTTTCTTCTGACACTCTACCTCAATAAAGGTAGTGGGTAAGATAAGATAATCCTTTATTAGTCCCACATTGGGGAAATTTACAGTGTCACAGCACCAAAGGGATAGCAAGACATTCAGATGCAAAACGTACATAATTACCACTATATACACAATATAAATAATAGAAGTAATAAAAAAAAACATTTACAGATTATTTACAGATAATTGCAAATTTACCCTTAATTGCACACATTGTCTGATTAAACAGCATGTGACATAGGAAGTGGAGGTAAATCTAAAGGGAGAGTTTTCTCTCGTAAATAGCCCAAAGAAATTAAAATAAATAAATAAAGCACAGAAATGCATAGATACAAGTGCTGTAAAGTTCAAGGTTTCTTAATACTTTTCTAACCTGACCTGTATTTTTTTTTAAATACACACTTTGAGAGTGCATGATCCCCGCAAGCCTTTCAGCATGTTTGACTTCATCAGTTCTACAGTCCTGCAGCCTTCCATCAGGACTTAATTTTCTGATCACACTTGCTGGATATATTCCTAAATCGAAAGTTTAAAAAAATGTGGTCATTTGGTCTTCTGACAGCATCTTATAATTTAACGGAATTTAAAGAACTTAATTTCCTATACAGAGATTGTTGGGGGGGGGGGTTGGTATGTGTAGAGAATTCTACTCTGCGATACACTGTTGATTGATTTTGTTTGTGGACTACTTATTTGATAACCTTAAAAAAAAAAAAAAACATTTAATAGCATAATGAATCATGATTTGATACAGCTTTTTTTTATTACCAGAAACAGACTACAGAGTGAAACAGAACATCTCTGCTATAATTTTGCTTTTAACTGCACGCAACTCACACATGAAAAACATTGCTGGAGGGTATTTTGTACATGGTTTTGAAGGCATGTAGTGCATGGCTAGATGAAAGGTGCATGCTTTACGTGCATGTTTAGATGAAAGGTGGTTAGTTCAAACACACTTTTCATTTTGGTTCAAAGTTTTATATGCCACCTTAAAATAGTTCCATACTGAAGACATTTAGACCATGTTTTAACTGCTTTTGGGGTTTGGCTAATGTCTGTTCAGCGAAACGCTACAACAGGTAGTGGAGTGAAATCCATTTTCAGGCATTTTATCACATTATTCTTTAGGTGTTCGGTGTAAGCTCAAGATAGAAAGATTGAGGCAAAGAAACCAGAACAAAGCTAGAAGACTAGTAAAGTGAATCATCACTGACCTTGCTCCAGTTGGCCCTCTTCAGCTGCACCTCTGGTTTGTACTCTTTCTTGGGCTCCAGGCCAAATGGCAGTTGCGGAACTGCAGGGGCCCAGGTAAAGCCACCTGGAGGAGGAGGGGGCATCCCGGGCATCGGTGGAGGAGGTGGCATTCCTGGAGCTCCAGGGGGTGGAGGAGGGGGTGGAGGTACACCAGGACCACCAGGTAAGGGAGGGGGTGGAGGTGGCATCATACCTCCCTGCCCGGGGAGGGGTGGAGGAGGTGGCGGTCCAGGCATGCCTGGAAGAGGAGGGGGTGGAGGTGGAGGAGGCAGCCCAGCCTGGCCAGGCAATGGTGGGGGTGGAGGAGGTGGAGGCAGTGCTGCTTGACCAGGAAGAGGTGGGGGTGGAGGTGGTGGAGGCATCATGACTTGGCCAGGCAGTGGAGGTGGGGGTGGGGGTGGTGGCATTCCAGTTTGGCCAGATAATTGTGGTGGAAGAGGTGGAATAGTGCCTGATGCTGGGGGTGGAGGAGGGCCTGCTTGGGCAGTAGAGTCAGGGGGTGTTGTTGTGGGCATTGGCACAGGAACAGTGATGATTTTTGTCTTGGGTTTGGCCTTGGCTTCCTCAAGATCTTTGGAAAGCTTGTTAATCTAGGAGAGGGAAAGACAGATAGACAGGCAGACAGGTGGAGGTTATTAAACCTGCTCATGAGTGACAGCAAGCGAGTCAGGCAAAAAACCTAGTGACCCTGCCTGGGGGTTGCAAAAATTTAACCAGCACAGAGCTTGGCTACTCCAATACTGTCCCCATCATTATAATCCATCTGTAAGACAGACAGTCTGTAGGTAATTTGCTGTAATAGGCATTGCTGTACCTCAATATCTCAATAACTGTACATAATCATCATGCGTCAGTCTTTCTGTACTTAGCTAACAGTTTGGGCATGACCTTCCTTTTCACCACTGTAAACTTGTGTTCTTGCACCGAGGGGAATAATGTGAACAGAAATGGGTTTTTTATTTGTCGGGAGCTCTCAGTTCATAGGCAATACTGCAGGCAGTCCGACCCCCCCCCCCACACACACACACACACATGGACAGAACAAAACAAACAAAAAAAGAGAAGACGCAAATTACCAAGTGATGTGGTTAACACAGAAAAGGACTGCAAGGTTGTCAAACAAAGTTCTCTCAAAGCAGAGTTTACTAAAGCCCCTGGGACAAATAATGAGGTTAGGCCCAGACAGGGAGAAGGAGAGCGAGGATAGGAGAGTAAGTAGATCTAAAAAGGTCACGGCTGGAATTGGAGAGAGATGAGTGGGGGCTAAATCCATGTCTAATTAGAAGCATCATTTATTTATCCAGAACTCGACACAGCTCATTAAAAATGACCAGCCTGCTAATACCACATCAGGGAGAGAGTTAGAGTGAGAGAATGCCAGGGAGAGAGGGCAAGAGAGAGCAGAGAAGAAAAGCGCAAGAGAAAAAAAGTGAAGCAGAAGAGTGAGGCTTTTCTTGCCCAGCTTAGCTGGCGTGTGTGCCAGTGTTTGAAGTGTGACAGGGAGAGGAGCCCATTGATGCTGCAAAACCTGGATGTAGTTCAGAAGGCCAGGATGAAGAGTGTGTGTGTGTGTGTGTGTGTGTGTGTGTGTGTGTGTGTGTGTGTGTGTTCGTGCATGTGGATGTGTGTGTGTATGATGTGATGACAAGCGTCTCTGACAGCTGTTTATCTGTTCCACATTAAAAGCAGGTTGAGGTGACAGGCTGTGTTTAGCTCAGCAAGTTTCTCTCTCTCCCTCTGCCTTGCTCTTTCACAGCCGTCTATCCTCTTGCCATCCTACACTTTCTCTTCCATCCATCCCTATTTAGTCCAAGCGTGTCTCCACCTCCACCTTTCTCCTCTCATCCCTCCTAAGAACTTCTCTACTTTCGCTGACTCTGGCATTTCTCCTGCTGCCATCAACTGTAATTATCTCTCCAACAGACACACAGACACACACAGACTTTGTGCTTGTACTGTGCTGATGTCAGGGAGTTCGCTGACAAACAATATATGTCACCATAGTTCGACGTAGCTCCAACTTTTATTCTTTTGCTTCTTCTTCTTCTCTTTACCCTTCCGTCCCTCCACCTACACTTTCAGTTATTTTCACCGATAACCCAATCACCACAGCCCTTCACGCCTTCTTCTGATATGAGTATGTGCCTTCAGATGACTGATCCCAGTAACGGTCAATATAAACCTGTTTTCTGGTGACTGGGCAGAGCTGCATTTTTCTTGTCAGATTAGTTTCTTTTTCTGTCTTCGTCTGATGGATTCACAGGGAGACTCAAGGTTTGGCTCATTATTGGAGAAATTATTTCACAGAAAAACGCCTGCTTTCTCTCTCCGTCTGACAGTTTCAGAGTACGGCTTTTGACAGAAAGTGAATTTCACACCAGTTTGACAACTTCTGTTTACTGGATGGCTGATCAAGTTGATCTCGTTTCAAAATCTAAACGTGCAAGCCTCAGCATCCTGCACAAGCAAAGCAAGGAAGAAAGGGGGGAGGAAAAAAAAACAAAAACAAAAAAACAACACAAATAGAAAGATGGAAAAAGAAACTTCAGATATAAACTATAGAAAGGCAGAGTATAAAGGCATGGAGCAAGAGAAGCAGAAAAGTGGTGAGCAAACACTTGCTTCATCAGATGATCAACACATCTGCCAATTCTGATTCACAAAGATGGAAAAATGAATAGGGCTTTTACTATGTAAACTGGAATATTGATATTCTGACATTTAGAAGCAAACTGAAGAACAGAATCTGCAGAATCTGATATCACTAATCCAATCAACCACAATATGTCACAATATGATCATACATCATCAGGAAGATGAAGAATATTTAAAATTCTTCCGTTTCAGCGTCGCTCCAAAAGCATTATGTCACAGAGTCTCAGGTGCTGTGGTACTGGAAAATAACGACCAGTGTTTGTTTTCACGAATGCGACAACTGAGATATCCGAGAGAACTGAGCTAAGATACATCTCTCTTTAATATATTTCTTAACAGACCTTACTCCAATCTAAGGACTGCTTTAAAGGATTACGTTTACAGGATACGTACATGTATACGCACTCCGTGTTAATTTGATTTTTTATATTACGCAGGGTACCTCAAGCTCAACTCAGTCATGCAAAGAAGATTGCAGTCTATTAAAATCTTTACACTAATAATGCAAAGAAAATTAGATTTCTAACCGATTGATGTGAGTTAAGTAAGGAACTTGAACAGCAAACATATTAGGATGAAATTTGATTGTAAATATGGCTCCTGTGTCTGAAAAACAAGGTAATATTAATAAGAATTTTATGTCTGAGGTGGATTTTTTTTAAATATATTTTTTTATTTAGTTATTTCCTGTTGTGAAAGTGTTTGCTCTTGATTAATTTGAAAATTGCAAAGTGGAAATGTCACAGCAAAGACTTGAAAAGGAAATCAGAGAAAGAGATCTCAGCACAAAGTAGTCTGGGAGGATGTGAAAGGAAGTAGAGTGTATAAGCAATTTTGGACCATTTCAATTGATCCATTCCTCATGAAATGCTCACACAGCGCATGCGAGAGCTGGCATTTTCAAATGAATATCTGAAGCAGAGAGGTTCCAATGTGACATAGTTGAAATACCATCAATATACCATCAGTGAATACCAATTTAATGGACAGATAAATCAGAAGGGCTCTGCCTAGAGGAGGAGTGAATGTGTGAGCAGTGCGACTCAATACCTGTTCTTTGAGTTGGCTGATTTCACCACTTAGAGCCTGGTTTTCTTTCTCCTTCTCCGCTTTTTCATTCCCAAGAGCTTCTTTATCTGTGCTGAGCTCTTGGACTTTCTGTTCATAATCTCCCTCCATCTTCTTGTACTGCACCTGCAACTCGTGCCGTGTAGTCAACTCCACATCCAGCTACACACACAAAAAAAAAAACACAACACACACACACACACACACACACACACACACACACACACACACACACACACACACACAAAAACACAACACACACACACACATCAGTCTGAGCAGGCAGCTTTGATATGTCTGTGTATGTGAAGGAATCTATTGCTCGTGACAGGAGGCATTCAGCAGCCAGACAGCCTTCTCCCATATCACAGTGTGCATGCTGGAACACACCAGGCCTGACAAACCATGTTGAAGAATGTCAAATGCATACAGATTGCAGTCACATTGAACATGAGGTGTCCGTGTGTGTCTACTGGAACACCCACCGTCCACTATATGGGTGAGCGGCTACTTGACACATTTGACAAGGTATGTAGCATGTTCTCACTGCATCTGTCTGCCATAACAGCCATGAAATTTGAAACTGGCTGGAAAAAAAATGTAGCTACTGAGCAGACAGACCAATGGAAAAGGGGGAAAAACTCTGAGCCTTTTTTCTTCTTGCTGTCACACTGTTATACCGATCACTCCAACTGTGTAGGAGTATATATTTATACACTATGTATATATTTTATATTGCTTCTTTTACTCAAACTGATGCTACATAAACACTGTTCATTTAGGCACATTAAGCACAGTGCCAATCACATCAATTACTCAAGGTCAGGTATAAAAATTATTTTGTTAGTCTAATAATTCTGGAGCTCAAATGATTCAAACACTCACTGTTAGGCAACAGCTGCTATAGACCTTTGGACAACCAAGAAAGCACTGTTGAGTTCATCCAGCCAACAAGGCTATTCTCCCTCTCGCACTTTACTGCTGACACTGGTATGAATTGGCACTCTGTCTGTGTGTGTCCATCCATCTTATACCTTCTCTGTTGTGTGCAGAGCTTGAATCTATGCAAATAGGCTTTTTGACTTGCTTGCTCATATCCCCTCTCCAACCTCTGTGTGTCCAGTATGACAGCGCTGGCTGAGGGAATGCATACGAAAGAACAAACTAATCTCTTAATGCGTATTCTCAGCCGTTTGTCCGATTTCCAGCAGCGGATGTGAGGAGAAAGCAGAGGAAAATGTTAAATCTGTCATGCTTTCGCAAGAGCAGGGGACCTCTAAGCCTTAAGGACATCAGAGTCCAAACATGTCACAATTAGACGCTAATTGTAGTGTCATAAAGTAGATCTGGACTGAAGCCCAGAGAACACCAACGCAACAAATGAAAACATGGACCAAAGAAACTTTTGGCTGGTGTGTCAAAGGTGTGTTTGATTGTTGGGAGGCTCTGCCGTGTTCTCTACTCTACACATTTTATTTGGCTTGTCTGGCTATTTTTGTGCTGGTGTGTTTGAGGCCGTACCTGGGCACACCCGTAATGGGTGTATACCAATGTCTAGATTTACCTTAAGAAAGACTCCTAATGCTACATTCAGTTCTTTTGGCAAGAGCAGCACGGGAGTGATGTGCAGAATGACTTGCTAAATGGTTAATAAACTACAAACATCAGAAAAATAAAGAAATTAAAAAAAGCTATCATTCTGATAACTTTACAGTATGCTTGTTCTGCTTTTTATCAGTGATCTCTCATCACTACTTAAATGACACTAACTAACCGCTTATTTTATTAGAAAAGGGAATAATTAGTCCTGTTAAACCGAAAGCATATGCTAATATGTCTGTGCACTTATCTAACCACAGAATAACAAAGTCCATTTACAGCATCTGTCTGTAATGTGTCCATAATGGCTTACATTTGAATTATGTTACATGGATAGGAGAACGGCGTAGTGCGTTTTGTTTTCCCAGCCAGGGAATCGAACCCCAGTCTGCCACAGGGAAGGAGGTGGGGTTACCCACTACACTACACCACCCGCTTGTCTTCAAGCATGAGGACATTGTAGGCTGGTTTCCCAGACAGAGACATAGTCCTGAATGGAGAATCACTTTAAGAAAGCTTTGTAGTCCAAAACTAGGCTTATTTCCTATCTGAGAAACCAGTCCTATATGTATAACCATTTAGTCCACTTCTAGTTTGTGTGTGTCCGGTTAGTCTGATCTAGCACAATCACACACAGGTATGGCACGCCTGTGAAAAGTCTGAGTTGAGCGACATTGGGGTTGGTGTGATGTGGCCTTGATAAAGTCGAACAGGCAGTTTAGTGAGACCAAACTACAACCTCCCCCAAACAAAACACACAAATAAATAAAAATCATCAATCAATGCATTCCTGCTCTTCGCCGTTGGTGTCTCTCTGTATTCACCTCATGTTATTTGACAAAATTTCTCCCTCACTCACACGCTCACTCTCTCACACACACACAGGCAGGGGGACAGAAAAACATTGATAATTTCTGGTGACATTGACTGGGATGTGTTTGCAACCTTGGCATGTAATTATATGGCATCAGTGGAAACTGAAGGGTCACACTCTTCCTCTCTTGCTCTCTCGATCTCACACACATCCATACACAGACACACACACACACTCGTTCTATATGTGTGCTGGTAATGAGAGTCTGTCTCTCTCCTCTCCCTGCATTGCCAACACAGCTATTACTCTAAATTAGACAGGGAGGAATGAGGAAGAGAGGGAGAGGAAGAGTAAACACTTGTCTGACAGCCTCCTGATAGGGGTCATCCTCCACACACACACACATGCACACCCAAATTGGAGAGAGGGCATCTCCTTATGCCCCAATTTCGGGCAGTGACAGGGAAATTGCAGTACGTGAGAGCGTGTACACATACACACACAGACACACACACAGGGTGGGGGATAATTGCGGAGTGTGTGAGAGGGAGTCTTGCTGGGAGGGATTAAGAGAGTGCCTGTCAGAGAGAGGAAGAGGAAATCTCCTGTCTGCTCCCATCTCCCCTCACAAATTACACATCTGCCAGCTGACACAGAGTCTGTGTGTGTTTGTGTGTGCGTGGTCGAGCACATAGGGGGAGGGGGGGGGGGGGCTGTGAGGGTGTTCACTGAAGAAGTTAGTTTATATGTAAAACACTCAGGGCAGTTGAAAAGCGATTGGTGGTTGTGTGACCTTGTGAATGGGTAATGCGTCTGCATACGGGCGAGGTGAGAATGAGCAAGCAAGAGGCCGAGTGTGTGTGTTTGTGTGTATGTCTCTGTGTACGTGTGTGTTTACCTTTTTCTCTAGCTCCGTGGCCTTGGCCTCACTGATCTCCACTTTCGTCTTATCCACCATGTTATCTAGAGAGAGGAAGTGAGAGTGTGAGAGAGAGAGAGAGAGAGAGAGAGAGAGAGAGAAAGCGTAAGAGCAAGAGGTGTGTGTGTCACGTTTTTTTCTGGCTGTGGGGATAAAGTGCCCTTCACTGTGATGAGTCTGTGTGTCTCCTCTGATTCGTGCTCCGATTACTGAGCAACCTAATTAAAATCCCATCCCCTCTCTCTCTCTCTCTCTCTTTCACAGAAACTCACACACACACACACACACACACACACGAACAACTCTATCTTTCACAGTGGAAGGAAAAAACCAAAGGAACACCAAACCAAAGGAACACCACAGAAAGAAAATAAACAAAAGAGGCTCCTAAGAGTTCACACATCAAACCCCTCAGAACTTCCCCTTATAGATGCTATTCTGTAACATTGATTCCAAAAAAATCAATAAATAGAATTTTCATTGAATTATTCTTCTAGGCAGATCTCAAATAGCCCAACTAAGTGTTGGACCTTTAGTCTGACCAGTAAGGCATAAGCTTTTGAATAAGCAGAGAGTCACGTTCGAGATGAACTTCTGAGCAGCTTCTGGAGAGTTATGATAATACAGGTGCAAAAGGTAGCAATGAAGAGGTGAAGAGAACCAGTGAGAAACTCCTCTTACTGATATCCCCACCCCACACACGCACACAAACAGGGATAAGAAAATCGAAGCCAGAGAGACAAACAGATATACGGACAGACAGACTAAAGAAAGTAAAGCTAAAAGATGCAGTAGATCAAGCCAGAAAGAAAAACTGCAAAAAGAAAAACAGCAGTAGCAACTGTTTTTTTTTTCCTGAAGAAATTTAATGAGAAGAGAAACTGAGGACAAAGCCAGGAGAAATAGAGGGGGAGAAGAGTGTGAGTGAGGGGAACTGTACTTACTTTTCATAACCACACTAAATGGGACAAGAACCCAATAAGAGAAAAGAGAATAGAGTGGATGGGCGGGAGAGAGGGGGTGGAAAACCTGGGAGCAGAATGCAGAAGTGTTTCGAGTTCAAAGGAAATCTTTAAATAACGCGAGGCAGGGCAGAATTAGGCTGTTCTTCTCAGATTATGAGCAGCTAGGAGAAGAAGAAGAAGAAAAAAGAACAGGGTATTTCTGAAAGCGTTTAAAATATCCCTGCAGTATATAACCCAAGAGAACAGTGCGCACACACACACACACACACACACACACACACACACACACACACACACACACACACACACACACACACACACACACACACACACACACACTTATAGCTATGCCTTTACAGAGCAGACACTCTGAGACTGGCTGTTTAGCTGTGCCATCAGGTAGACTGGTCATGGCTAGACAAAGTCAGGTATCAGACTTTATAGTCATGTGAAAAAAATCACAACACATCATGTAACATATGGGCATCTACCATCAGAAAAGACTGTCCAAAGCCTAGGCTGCATTTCACAGCCTTCTTTTTCATAGAAGGCTGTTCCAAAGTAAAAGACCCTTTGTATCCGAATTAGAAATGCAGTCTATATGTTCAGAGTGTTTTTGAGGACGCAATTATTGCATTAATGCATTGTGTGACCAACAGGGTACTAAGAAGTCCATATAGGATAGTCCTACCAAAACCCACCCCACCTAGGCTGCAGCCTATGCTTTGGAACACTGCTTTACAGGTTTGAAAGCACATTGTTCCAGAAGTCCTGGTCTTTGTCTGTTTGGTCTTGTTGTGATGATAGATGTTGCAATTTGGCATCAGCTGTGGCAAGAGCTACCTGTAAGATCCAATGCTGACATTTTTGATTGTTTAACGTTTTTTTTTTTACTCTTGTGGACTGCTCTTTGGCTGAACTTGCTAGGATGGCCTGACCTTGAATGTCTGTAGTTGTTGCACATATTCAATCCGATTATGTTGCGGACAGTGGAACAATAAATTTTTTATTGTTTTGAGATCTTTTTAAATCCATTTCCAGATTCGTATAGGCGTATAGACTCCTGGAACAGGACGCTCTGCCACATGCCCCTGCCCTAGGTCTTTCAGGTCTTTCACACAAAGAGCCCAGTAGAGTGACCAGTGATTTCTGTTTTTTTTTTAGTTTTTTTTTTTATTATTATTTAAATGGAGACTTTACAAAGCTTCTCCTCTTTAATGATGTAATGATTGTAATGATGTTTTATGTGCTCTGTGCTGCCACCCTGTGGAATGACCTGGAACTGCAGCACTGACCAAGCACTGTATGTGTAGCCTAAGAGGCCAGTATTTAATTTACTTATTTTTTCACTGCGTGTGTGTGTGTAACCAATGTAAGTGTGCCTTACCAATCAGCCCTTCAACGTCCACTTGTAGGTTCCTGCATTTGAAGTCTGGATCACAGCCATTCCTGTGTAACACTATCTGAGCGACACACTCGTCAATCAACTTATAGTACTGCGGCCTGTGAAAGAGAACAAGAGACGGCAAGGAGAGAAAGAATAAATATGGGCAACAACTTTAATATAAAGTATGTGTTCAACCTTCAGGGACGCAGTAAGACGACAGAGTTGAGGGAACCGTTAGTGTTGCCTAAATTAGAATGTGAAGAGAGCTGTTATGAGGGCCAGGGAGTAATGGCTAAAATGAATCAATAACCAAACACAAAAGCATTTCAGCACCATGACCTTGAGCTTACGAACCAAAGCTTCAAAGCTCTCAGAGTTAGTGTGTTATTAGAGTGAGGCCAGACAGACAGCATTCAACAAGCTGTGTGTGTGTGTG
The DNA here is from genome assembly GCF_030463535.1 of Salminus brasiliensis. Lineage (NCBI taxonomy): Eukaryota > Metazoa > Chordata > Actinopteri > Characiformes > Bryconidae > Salminus > Salminus brasiliensis. The sequence continues at coordinate 16,303,581 of NC_132879.1, forward strand.
TGTTTACGTGTGGAAGAGATATAAAAAGAGTTCAAGTGTAGCTCTAGCCAATTGACTGGCGTGTGTTAGAGTGTATGTGTGTGTATGCTTGTGCTGCTCTCCACTCTCTCTCTCCATCTCTGAAAGAACCCATGAGTGTGTGCGTGTGTGTCCCGATGGTCAGATATTTGATGGGCTTGCAGACACACTCCATTTGCGAGGAGTCTGGCATCGTGACCTGGTGTGAAAGTAACTCAATACTTTCTTCATTTTCCACCAAGCTGTTTCTCTCTCTCTCCCTCTCTCTCTCTCTCTCTCTCTTGCGCGCTCTTATTTGGCCTCGCTCTTTTCCTGCTTGCCACCCCCCCTCACCCACCCCGCTCTTTCTGTTCCATTTTTTTCATCTTCATCTTCAGATTCTTCGGTGGAGCGAGAGAGACATCTAGTGTCCGTTTTTAATACGGATTTCTCTTTGTCAGGGAAAATTCAGCTCAGCTCTTACAAACTGAGGAGAAAATACATAATTAGTCACTGGTTTCCTCTCCTCAGCTGCTCAGACGTACATAATCTGTGTCTCTCAGACCATGCACAGCGGGACGTGAACCACGCGTAATCGATATCTGGTTGATGGACGCAAGGAATGCAGTCATGTGGAACCAATTAGCAGTTTTCAAATGGTGTCAGCACTTCTAATACAGTGATGATATTGTATTTAACACGATAGGTAAATACTGCTGATTGCAGCAAAGCCAACGGCCTCCAAATATAGAACCACTTTCCTTCACTCGCCATCTTTCTTCTCTTCCGCTGACGCTCTCTCCTTTCCTCCTCTACGCCCCCATCTCCTCTTTAATTACGGTGACTCTGTTCCAGTTCCTCCACTCTTTCGCTCCCTCCCTCATTTCGCAGCTTTAATATATATATTTTTATATCAAATGTGTTCTATTTGTTCAGTGTGTAGCCAAGTGAAAAGAAAATGAGGGTGTCACAAAAAGAACAGGAAAAAAAAAAGAGAAATTAGATAAGGAGAAAGAACAGAGTGAGTGCGCGAGAGCGTGC